>NC_133329.1:329299940-329599940 GCF_042186555.1 Aquarana catesbeiana | reverse complement strand
CAGTGCTAAAAAATATGCAGTTACTTTACTAATGACACTGGCAGGGAAGGGGTTAACGTCAGGGGCAATCAAAGGGTTAACTGTGTGCCTAGCCGGTGTTTTAGTGTAGTGTGGGACGTGCTTCTACTACGGGAAGGCATAGATCTGTATCACTGCTTTGCAGGAACACAGGATCCCTGCCTTCCCAACTGTCAGAATGGCGGCGATCTGCCTTGTTTACATAGACAGACCGCTATTCTGTGTCTCTGCAGGATGATCGGCGGGTGCCGGCGGACATCGAGTCCTCAATACCCGCTGTTTATAATCACAGTGGGAGCGAGCCGCCAGCGGCACACATTCATGGTCAATACCCAGAAGAGCCGGATTACATATATATATATATACATGATCCGGCGCACAGCTGCCGCCCTGTAGCAGTAAAACTGCTATAAAGTGGTCAGCAAGTGATTCAAAAAGCTTGTGTACATTTGTGACAAGCCTTGCCTCCCCTCTGAGAGGTGATCAACTTTTGATCCCTTTTCAGAGGGCGTTTGACAGGTGATAATATTATTATTATTATACATGATTATTTTACCGCTGACAGTTTACGCACAGCTTGATTTAATCCTGTAAGCCTGCACCACCGCGCTGCAGTCACATGCATTGCACAGGGAAGGGGAGTGGCAAAGTGGCCATTTTCACTTGATTGGGTCACATTCGGCAGTGGTAGTGCCAGACGAATGTGAGGGGGGTTTATGTTTTGGTGTGACATGTACGACTGTGTTGAGTTAAAGGGGTACGATTACACTATCGGTTGGGAGGCGGTAAAACCATGTGGTTGAGCCACGTTTTGAACCCCCCCTTTTTGCTGGAAAAGACAGCAGCCAGGGGTATATATATATATATATATATATATAT
The DNA here is from genome assembly GCF_042186555.1 of Aquarana catesbeiana. NCBI lineage: Eukaryota > Metazoa > Chordata > Amphibia > Anura > Ranidae > Aquarana > Aquarana catesbeiana. The sequence goes on along the minus strand of NC_133329.1, from coordinate 329,599,043 downwards.
ATGCTACAGCCGTGTCAGGAATTATACCCCTTGTAGCACTGGGCGGGCACTGCTGCTCATCGAATATGCTCCATTCAAGTGAATAGGGCTGTGCTGGAAACGCACACAACATGCGCAGTTGCGGCACAGTAGTCTGGCATTTAGGGGGTTAAAACAGGCAGCGAGGAGGCGCTACAATACCTCTCCATCCCCTGTCATATGCTCCCTGAAGAGAGATCAGAACATGGGTCGCTTTTCAGAGAGTAAAGCAAGTGTAAACTAGGACTTAGGGCTCATTCAGATGGGTGGCCGCTGATGAGAAACTGTCCCCTTTAGCTACTGTGTTGGATTAAGGGGGTGATAAAACCCATGGCTCAACCACCTATTTTTACCACCCTCTGGCCACACGTTTAAATTTGGCCTTACAGAGGGTTAGGGCTCATTCAGATGTGCAGCTCCTAATTAGAATCAGCCCCCTCTGGCTACTGTGTTGGATTAGGGAGTGGTAAAACCACGGCTCAATCATCTATTTTTTTACCCCAGCCACAAATGTAAAGTAGGCCTTACAGGGTTAGGGCCCATTTAGACAGACGTCAGCCACCAATAATCTGCTGATTTAAGCGATTATATGCGATTAGGGGCAGTGACCGATCCTGGATGCAGAACATTCTGGGGAGAATTAATACCCAACTGGTGCTGTTGCCCTTATCTATCAATCAGCTCCCATTGTTACATTTTTCCACAGAGCTTAGGAAAGTGTAAAAGCTGATTGGCTGTGTTCCGGTTGGGTCAAAGTTTGTCCCAGACATTTTTATTACCTACTTGCCACCCATCCACAGGGCGGCATTGGGAAGGCTGGATCAGGTACATATACGTGATCCAGCCTGTTCCCGTTCAGGGGAGGACATGCGTGTGCCCTCTGCTAATCCGCGCTGTCATTGGTTACAGAGGGATTTGGTCAGCAGGTCCTGGCCAATGAATTATGGCCGAGACCTGCTGATCAGCTGTAGCCAATCACAGCACAGACACATAGGGTGTTATTTATGAAAGGCAAATCCACTTTGTACTGCAAGTGCACTTGGAAGTGCAGTCGTTCTAAATCTAAGGGGTTGATCTGAAACGAGGGGAAGCTCTGCTGATTTTATCATCCAATCATGTGGAAGCTAAAATGCTGTTTTTTATTTTCTTTGCATGTCCCCCTCTGATCTACAGCGACTTTACTTCCAAGTGTACTTTCAGTGCCAAGTGGATTTTCGATTAGTAAATAACCCCCATAGGGCTTTGTGCACATATCAGCGATCTGGCTGTTTCTTCTCCCTGCAAAAATAGGCAGATCTGTTACTAAAATCAGCACATATGACACATAAAGTATTACACATTGTTAGGCACACAATTATCCACCTTGATTGCCCCAGATCAGTGACGGCTGGTGCTCAAAATGTTTGGGGGGGCGCAAACAAACTGAAAAATTCTGAAAAAAAACCCATCAATTGCAGCCTCACTGTGCCCATCCAACGCAGCCACTGTGCCCATCAAAGGCTACCACTGTGCCCATCAAACGCTGCCACTGTGCCATCAAATGCTCCCACTGTGCCCATCAAATGCTGCCGCTGTGCCGTCTGCCCGGCACTTAGCCTATCTCGGGTATCAGCGGGTGACGGTGGTAGCGGCTGATAGGTGTCCAATCACAGCGCCTGTCGTTTCAGCCAATCAGGTGACAGGTAACAGACCCGAGCACCTCATTGGCGGAGAGGCGGTTCAGTGTTAGGAAAGTGAATATTAATTTGCTTTTCTAACACAGCGTGGTGAACTGCGAGCGCCAAGCATGGCACTCGCTGTTTAACATTTTTTGATGCTTATTAGAGTCTATTTATTTATTTTATTTTTTATTTATTTCAGGTACTTATATAGCGCCGTCAATTTACGCAGCGCTTTACATATACATTGTACATTCACATCAGTCCCTACCCTCAAGGAGCTTACAATCTAAGGTCCCTAACTCACATTCATACATACTAGGGACAATTTAGACAGGATCTAATTAACCTACCAGCATGTCTTTGGAGTGTGGGAGGAAACCGGAGTACCCGGAGGAAACCCACACAGGCACAGGGAGAACATGTAAACTCCAGGCAGGTAGTGTCGTGGTTGGAATTCGAACCAGCGACCCTTCTTACTGCTAGGCGAGAGTGCTACCCACTATACCACTGTGCTGCCTAGCTCTAATCAGGTGATTCAAAAACACCCCTGCCATTGTAATTCAGGCGCCCAGTGCCCAGAAAGGGGCCGCGCACCTGAATAGGGGGTGGCAGCGGCGGCCATAGATCGATTCATGCGATGCATGAATCTATCTATTGGTGATAAAAGGGGTGGCTGAAGAGAGGGGCAGCGCCCTTATGGACGCACCGCCACTGCCCTAGATGTTAACCCCTTCCCAGCCAGTATCATCATTAGTACATTGTCAGTGTACAGTATTATATCTGATCAGTGTCAGTTAGTGACCCTCCCAGCAAGGGTCTGTTAGTGCCAAATTGCTCACCACACTATCACAGTACCACTATAAGTCACTGATCACCGGCACCATTACCAGTATAGTGCCATAGCTGTGTAAATTTCAGTATACAGTATATACCATAGTTTGTAGACACTAAGGGGTTGGTTTACTAAAGGCAAATAAATTGTGCACTTTGCAAAGTTGCTCCAAAGCTTAGTAAATGAGCTAAAGTTTCACTTTATAAAGAATACCCAATCACATGCAAGGGAAATAAAAAAATAGCATTTTTGCTTGCACGTGATTGGATGATGGGAGTCATCAGAGCCTCTGCTCATTCATTAAGCTCTGGAGCAACGTGCACAGTCTATTTGCCTTTAGTAAATCAACCCCAAAGTGGGGAATTAAACCACTTGACCTCCAGAAGGTTTTATGTCTAGGACATTGTTTTTTCTATTTACCACTGTGCTACTTTAACCCTTTCATGACTAAGCCTATTTTTGAAATTTGGTGTTTACAAGTTAAAATCCGTATTTTTTGCTAGAAAATTACTTAGAACCCCCAAACATTATATATATTTTTTTAGCAGAGAATCTAGAGAATAAAATGACGATTGTTGCAATATTTTTTATCACACGGTATTTGTGCAGCGGTGTTTTAAACGCAAATTTTTGGAAAAGTGACACTTTCATGAATTTTAAAAAATCCAAACAGTAAAGTTACCCCAATTTTTTTGTATAATGTGAAAGATGATGTTACGCCGAGTAAATAGATACCAAACATGTCACCCTTTATAATTGCACGCACTCGTGGAATGGCGACGAACTACGGTACCTTTGAATTTCCATAGGCGAAGTTTTAAAAAATTTTTACGGTTACCAGGTTTGAGCTACAGAGGAGGTCTAGGGCTAGAATTATTGCTCTCGCTCTGACGATCGCGGCGATACCTCACATGTGTGGTTTGAACACCGTTTACATATGCGGGCGCGACTTCCGTATGCGTTTTCTTCGCTGCACGAGCTCGCGGGGACAGGGGCACTTTAAAAAAAATTTTTTTTTTATTTATTTTTGTACTTTATAAATTGTGTTTAAATTTTTTTTTTTTTACTTTTATTGCTGTCACAAGCAATGTAAACATCCCTTGTGACAGTAATAGTTGGTGACAGGTACTCTTTATGGAGGGATGGGGGGTCTAAAAGACCCCCCATCCCTCCTTTACACTTCAAAGTATTCAGATCGCCGAAAACGACGATTCTGAATACTGTGTACTTTTTTTTAAATTCGGCGCCATTGGCAGCCGAGTAAACGGGAAGTGACGTCATGACGTCGCTTCCGCATTTACAAGAAGAAGGCTGGAACGAAGCCGCTCGCAGCTTCGTTCCAGTCCGCCCCCAGCCGCCGAAGGCAGCGGAACGGACACCGGGCCTCCCGATCGCACGGGAGGCCCGGTAACAGCGGCGGGAGGGGGGGATGTCCCCTCCCGCTCCTCCGGTATAACAACCGAGCGGCTTTTAGCCGCATCGGTTGTTATACTCGGGTAGCCGATCGCCCGCTGAAAACAACGGTACCGGGATGATGCCTGCAGCTGCGGGCATCATCCCGGTATAACCCCGGAAAGCCGAGTACGCATATATGCGTTCGGTCGGCGGGAAGGGGTTAACTGGCAATTGCTCAGTCATGCAACACTGTGCACAGATGAAATTTATATTTTTTGGGTGGTATTTGATCACCACTGCTTTTTTATTTCTTGCTAAATAAACAAAAAAAAATAAAAAATGAAAATGTGAAAAAATATATAAATATAATAATATATAAAGCATATCCAGTTTTTGTTCTGTTCAACTTGTAATAAAGATTTGATTGTGAAAAAAACAAAACAAAAAAACCCCATATCCAATAAAAAAAATGTAAAAATCTAATTTCTTCAAAAAAAAAAAAAATCCCAATAGTTGTATATTAAAGCGGATGTCCGAAAAAAAAAAACGTTAAAAGCCAGCAGCTACACATACTGCAGCTGCTGACTTTTAATATATGGACACTTACCTGTCCAGGGAGCACGCAATGTCGTCAGCCTAAGCCGATCTGCCCATCGGCTCTCGGCTGCTGCCGCCGCCATTCTCGCTAAGGAAAACAGGAAGTGAAGCCATGCTGGTCGCGCTGTGCATCCTCACTGTTCCCTGCTGTCTTCTGAGACCTGTTGTCTCCCAGAAGACAGCGGGGGAGGACAGAGTAGGCGCCAGAAGCGGCGCAGATCACCGCGGTGATCTATGCCAGTAAGTGGGAGCAAATACCTGTATTAGACAAGCATCTGCTCCCTCCTCCCCCCTGAAAGGTGCTAAATGTGACACCGGAGTGGGGGAGGGTTCCAAAAAGTGGAAGTTCCATTTTTGGGTGGAACTCCACTTTAATTGGTTTGTGGGAAAGTTACTGGGGTTGATTTACTAAAGGCAAACAGACTGTGCACTTTGCAAAGTGCAGTTGCTCCACAGCATTGTTAATGAGGTAAATGAGGTAAAGTTTCACTTTACAAAGAATACCCAATCACATGCAAGGAGAATTTAAAAAAAACAGCATTTTTGTTTGCACATGATTAGATGATGGAAGTCAGCAGAGTTTCGGTTCATTTACTAAGCTCTGGAGTAACTGCTATTTGCAAAGTGTACAGTCTGTTTGCCTTTAGTAAATCTACCCCACAGTGTCCAGATGTGGATCCGAGGGCATCTGAGCGGCTCTGAGTGTCACCGGCGCCCCCACACCTTTGGCCAAATGCGGTACTGCACACCGCAGAGGCTTGGATCCTGCTCATTTTGCGAGACAACACTCCCAAACCGAGTCAGTTTTCTTTCTTTAAATAATAGCTCGCATTGTGAAACGCTCGTTAATCGCGTTACTCGCAATCCGAGGTATTACTGTATTCTATAATCTTTATCCTAAAACCAAAAAAATTGTAATAAATAATGCTGCACTGGTGTTAATAAATGTATGCAACCACTTAGTGTCTCGATTCTCCTGTGCCAATATGAGTGCCATCATAATATCATGTGAATAAACAATAATAAAATAATAACATTTGTATTATTATAAGAAGAAATATACATGATTGTATTTATATTATTGTTTATTCATATGTTATTATGATGGCACTTATATTGGCACAGGAGAATCGAGACTCTAAGTGGTTGCATACATTTGATAACACCAGCGCAGTATTATTTTTTTTTAGTTTTATTTGCACGTTTACCGTGTATACTCGAGTATAAGCCGACCCAAAAATAAGCCGAGGCACCTAATTTCTACCACTGGGAAAGTGGTAGAAAACGTATTGACTCGAGTATAAGCCTAGGGTGGGAAATGCAGCAGCTACTGGGTAAACAATGCCCATCTTCAGCCTCACTGTGCCCATCTGCAGTCTCACTGTGCCCATTTGCAGCCTCACTGTGCCCATCTGCAGCCTCACTGTGCCCACCTGTATCATCAGTGCCCATCTGCAGCCTCACTGTGCCCATGTGCAGCCTCATTGTGCCCATTTGCAGCCTCACTGTGCCCATCTGCAGCCTCACTGTGTCCATTTGCAGCCTCACTGTGCCCATCTGAAGCCTCACTGTGCCCATCTGCAGTCCCACTGTGCCCATCTGCAGTCTCACTGTGCCCATTTGCAGCCTCACTGTGCCCATTTTGCAGCCTCACTGTGCCCATTTTGCAGCCTCACTGTGCCCATCTGCAGCCTCAATGTGCCCACCTGTATCATCAGTGCCCATCTGCAGCCTCACTGTGCCCACCCGTATCTTCAGTGCCCATCTGCAGCCTCATTGTGCCCAACTGCAGCCTCACTGTGCCAATTTGCAGCCTCGCTGTGCCCATCTGCAGCTGTACCTTTGATAACCAAAACAGCAGGTGTCTCCCGTTGTGTCATGCAGTCTACTGTTCGGCAGCCGTCCATTGTAACAAAGCCCCGCTCCTCCTCGTCCGTGATAGATGGAACACTGATTCAGTTTCCCAGCATTGTATCAGTGTTCCGCCTATCACGGACGAGGAGGAGGCGGGGCTTTGTTACAATGGACGGCCTCTGAACAGTTAAGACTGCATGACACAGCGGGAGACACCAGCTGTTTTGGTTATCAAAGGTACAGCTGCAGATGGGCACAATGAGGCTACACCCTCAATCGAGACCCTCACTCGAGTATAAGAGTATAAAAAATATGCTGAAAAAGTCGGCTTATACTCGAGTATATATGGTTTCCCCTAATGATAATAGAGTAGATTCTTTAGTGCTACACATTGTATAACAGTTTACAAATATCTGATCAGATTACATTTAACTCAAATTTTTTTAAAAATGCACAAGAATATGTGTTAGACATTTGTTATATGTCTGCATGTATTTCCATAAAAAGCTTTCTCTTCAGCCGTGAACTGAACTCACTTGACAAACTCGCTTGTTTTGTCTGGTCAGCAGTTCCAGCAACATTAACTTTAACCTACTCGCCTTGAAATCTTTTAGCAAGGCGTGATGCAATCAGAGGTGAGCAGAAATTTCTTTTTGAGTTTATAACACTTTCTAGAGATAATGAATAGGTCGGGGCGTGCTGCAATCAGAGGTGAGCAGAGTTTACATGTACAACACTTTTTTATTTTTACTTTCCAATGATCTTTATTTAAAAAAAGTTTTAAGCAAACAATGAGGTACGAAATAGTACAAGTATATGTAGTGCTGGTAGATCTATGATCTACCATCTGATAGGTAAATTTTGTGAATTGCTTGTTAGGGAAGTTAGATTAGCCTCTGTTCCAGCTTGGCTGACATTGCGTGTGGTTCCACACTGAGCTGGTGGTTGTCGCTGTTACCATTGGCTGGTGTTGGAAGGGCAACGTGTCGATGCGTATGGATGTTCCTCTGTCCCGGAGACAACTCGGTGGAGGTGGTCCTCCGAGTTGCATTCTGGGAGAGGGTATTTATGGGACAGATGCCATGTTTTGGGGTTCGTTTTACAGCCACCTGCTGGCCCTCCTGGCCAACAGGTATGCGTTAGAGTGCTACCTCGTGGTCCTCCGTGCCGGAGGCCCGCGCCGCTGCGAAGCGTGGGTGGGCCCAGAAGCATGTCTACCACAGCATCCGAGGAATGGTCCTGAGCTGTCTATCCAGAGTGAAGAAGCTGGACAACTGAGAAGATACCAGGGGAGGACCCGTCATGGAAGGATCACGCAGAGTGCTGGTCTGGAGAGGGGCCTGGTGACTCGGTTGGAGGACGTATCCTAAAGTAGTTCTACAGCATAGTACTGCCGGGTTGGCTTAGAGGTCCAAGTACTGTGTCTGACATTCACTGCAAAAATTAACACATCCTGTGGAAGAGGATTGTACGGGTTTATTTCAAGCAAGTCTGTGGCAGAAACTTTTGTTCGTGCTACGTACTGGCTGCTAGGCAAGTGAGAGAGGCCTATCCAGACGAGCAAAGATTGTGTCCCACAAGGGGATTGCATCCGATTACAATATTCAACTTTAAAGGACGTTCTCAAGAATCCTAAAGAAAGGTATTTGAGCTTCCCTGCAGCTTCCCTCCTGCCTCTTTCCTGCTACTTCCTTCGTTACTTGGTTCAATAAAGCATTGAAAGTGTTGGTGCTTATATCGTCCAGAGGTAAACTCAACAGAACCCTAGACCCGGTGCCGGTGAAACAGGGGTGTCGAGAGTGAAGGTAACCAGCCCGCTTAAACCAGCAGCTCCATCGAGAGTTAGTGCTAGATATATATTAACCATTTGCCGACCAGCCTCCGCAGTTTTACTGCGGCAGGCAGTGTTAATTTTAGTCTTAGGACTAAAATGGCATTTTAGTTTTAGTCCCATTTTAGTCTTCTGCAATTGTTTTAGTTTTAGTCATATTTAGTCGACTAAAATCTTCAGCACATTTCAGTAATTGCAATTTAGTTTTAGTCATATTCTTTTGACTAAAATGGCATTGTAGATTTAGTCTCATTTTAGTCTTTTGACTAAAATGGCTTTTAGTTGTATTTTAGTCATCTCAATTGTTTTAGTTTTAGTCGTATTTTAGTCGACTAAAATATTATTCATTTAGTCGACTAAAATGTTTTAGTCATTTTAGTTGACTAAAATGTTTTAGTCAATTTAGTCGACTAAATTAACACTGGCGGCAGGTTGGCTCGGCTGGGCAAATCAGCGTTACCTTACGTCACTTTTCCTTTTGGCCACTGAGGGGCGGGCGTGCAAGAGCCGGCGGCATGTGCCTGGAAACGATGCGAGTGCCCCGGCGGTCGCGATGACCTCCAGGCTCCCGCAAACGCTCGTGATAGAGCGAGAACCAGGATCTGTGTGTGTAAACACACAGATCCCGGTTCTTTCAGGGGAGAGGAGGCAGATCATGTGTTCATACTATGTATGAACACCGATCTCTCTCTCCTAATAGACAGTCCCATACCCCCACAGTTAGAAACACACATAGGGAGCACAGTTAACCCCTTGATCGCCCCCTAGTGTTAACCCCTTCCCTGCCAGTGACATTTATACAGTAATCAGTGCATTTTTATAGCACTGATCGCTGTATAATTGTCAATGGTTTCAAAAATGTGTCAAAAGTGTCTGATGTGTCCGCCGATAAAAATTGCAGATCGCCACCATTACTAGTAAAAAAAAATAAATAATAAAAATGCCATAAATCTATCCCCTATTTTGTAGACACTATAACTTTTGCGCAAACCAATCAGTATATGCTTATTGCGATTTATTTAACCAAAAATATGTAGAAGAATACACATCTTGGTGGAAGGGTTGCTGGTTCAAATCTCAACCACGACACTTCCTGCCTGGAGTTTGCATATTCTCCCTGTGCCTGTGTGGATTTCCTCCGGGTACTCTTGTTTCCTCCCAGATTCCAATGACATGCTGGTAGGTTAATTGGATCCTGTCTAAATTGTCCCCCATATGTATGAATGTGAGTTAGGGACCTTAGAGTGTAAGCTCCTTGAGGGTAGGGACTGACGTGAATGTACGATGTATATGTAAAGCGCTGCGTAAATTGATGGCGCTATATAAGTACCTGAAATAAAATAAAATAAATAAATAAATAAATATCGGCCTAAACTGAGGATAAAATGTGTTTTTTTGATAAAAAATGTGGGATATTTATTATAGCAAAAAAGTAAAAGATATTGGGGTTAATTTACTAAAGGCAAATCCACTCTGAACTGCAAGTGCACTTGAAGTGCAAGTCCTGTCGCTGTAAATCTAATGTACACACGGTCAGATTTTCCGACGGAAAATGTGCGATCGGAGCGTGTTGTCGGAAATTCCGACCGTGTGTGGGCGCCATCAGACCTTTTCCATCGGATTTTTCGACACACAAAGTTTGAGAGCAGGCTATAAAATTTTCCGACAACAAAATCCGATCGCGTCAATTCCGACCGTGTGTGGACAATTCCGATGCACAAAGTGCCACGCATGCTCAGAAGAAATTCCGAGATGGAACACCTCGGTCTGGTAAAATTAGCGTTCGGAATGGATAGAGCACTTTCGTCAGGCTGCAATGTTTAAAATTGTTTAATACAGCGCACTCTCTTCTTCTTTATTAGGGATGAGCTTCGAGTTCGAGTCAAACTCATGTTCGACTCAAACATTAGCTGTTCGCAAGTTCGCCGAACAGCGAACAATTTGGGGTGTTCGCGGCAAATTCGAATGCCGCAGAACACCCTTTAAAAGTCTATGGGAGAAATCAAAAGTGCTAATTTTAAAGGCTTATATGCAAGTTATTGTCATAAAAAGTGTTTGGGGACCCGGGTCCTGCCCCAGGGGACATGGATCAATGCAAAAAAAAGTTTTAAAAACGGCCGTTTTTTCAGGAGCAGTGATTTTAATTATGCTTAAAGTCAAACAATAAAAGTGTAATATCCCTTTAAATTTCGTAGCTGGGGGGTGTCTATAGTATGCCTGTAAAGGGGCGCATGTTTCCCGTGTTTAGAACAGTCTGACAGCAAAATGACATTTGGAAGGAAAAAACCCATTTAAAACTACCCGCGGCTATTGCGTTGCCGACAATACACATAGAAGTTCATTGATAAAAACGGCATGGGAATTCCCCACAGGGAAACCCCCGAACCAAAATTAAAAAAAAAAAAATGACGTGGGAGTCCCCCTAAATTCCATACCAGGCCCTTCAGGTCTGGTATGGATATTAAGGGGAACCCCGGCCAAAATTTTTTAAAAAAATGACGTGGGGTTCCCCCTAAATTCCATACCAGACCGAAGGGTCTGGTATGGATTTTAAGGGGAACCCCGCGCCAAAAAAAAAAAAAAAACGGCGTGGGGTCCCCCCAAAAATCCATACCAGACCCTTATCCGAGCACACAACCTGGCAGGCCGCAGGAAAAGAGGGGGGGCGAGAGTGCAGCCCCCCCTCCTGAACCGTACCAGGCCACATGCCCTCAACATTGGGAGGGTGCTTTGGGGTAGCCCCCCAAAACACCTTGTCCCCATGTTGATGAGGACAAGGGCCTCATCCTCACAACCCTGGCCGGTGGTTGTGGGGGTCTGCGGGCGGGGGGCTTATCGGAATCTGGAAGCCCCCTTTAACAAGGGGACCCCCAGATCCCGCCCCCCCGTGTGAAATGGTAAGGGGGTACTTACCCCTACCATTTCACTAAAAAACTGTCAAAAATGTTAAAAATGACAAGAGACAGTTTTTGACAATTCCTTTATTTAAATACTTCTTCTTTCTTCTATCTTCCTTCATCTTCTTCTTCTGGTTCTTCTGGCTCTTCTGGTTCTTCCTCCGGCGTTCTCGTCCAGCATCTCCTCCGCGGCGTCTTCTATCTTCTTCTCCTCGGGCCGCTCCGCACCCATGGCATGGGGGCAGGCTCCCGCTCTTCTCTTCATCTTCTTCTTCATCCTCTTCTCTTCTTCCTTCTTCTCTTCTTCTCTTCTTCATTTTCTTCTCTGGGCCGCTCCGCATCCATGCTGGCATGGAGGGAGGCTCCCGCTGTGTGACGGCGTCTCCTTGTCTGACGGTTCTTAAATAACGGGGGGCGGGGCCACCCAGTGACCCCGCCCCCTCTGACGCACGGGACATGACGGGACTTCCCTGTGGCATTCCCCGTGCCCCGTTATTTAAGAACCGTCAGACGAGGAGACGCCGTCACACAGCAGAAGCCTCCCTCCATGCCAGCATAGGTGCGGAGCGGCCCGGAGAAGAAAATGAAGAAGAGAAGAAGAGAAGAAGGAAGAAGAGAAGAGGATGAAGAAGAAGATGAAGAGAAGAGCGGGAGCCTCCCCCCATGCCATGGGTGCAGAGCGGCCCGAGGAGAAGAAGATAGAAGATGCCGTGGAGGAGATGCTGGACGAGAATGCCGGAGGAAGAACCAGAAGAGCCAGAAGAACCAGAAGAAGAAGAAGATGAAGGAAGATAGAAGAAAGAAGAAGCATTTAAATAAAGGAATTGTCAAAAACTGTCTCTTGTAATTTTTAACATTTTTGACAGTTTTTTAGTGAAATGGTAGGGGTAAGTACCCCCTTACCATTTCACACGGGGGGGGGGGGGGCGGGATCTGGGGGTCCCCTTGTTAAAGGGGGCTTCCAGATTCCGATAAGCCCCCCGCCCGCAGACCCCCACAACCACCGGCCAGGGTTGTGGGGATGAGGCCCTTGTCCTCATCAACATGGGGACAAGGTGTTTTGGGGGGCTACCCCAAAGCACCCTCCCAATGTTGAGGGCATGTGGCCTGGTACGGTTCAGGAGGGGGGGGGGCGCACTCTCGTGACTCCCACGTCATTTTTTTTTTTTTAATTTTGGTTCGGGGTTTCCCTGTGGGGAATTCCCATGCCGTTTTTATCAATGAACTTCCATGTGTATTGTCGGCAATGCAATAGCCGCGGGTAGTTTTAAATGGGTTTTTTCCTTCCAAATGTCATTTTGCTGTCAGACTGTTCTAAACACGGGAAACATGCGCCCCTTTACAGGCATACTATAGACACCCCCCAGCTACGAAATTTAAAGGGATATTACACTTTTATTGTTTGACTTTATGCATTTTTAAAATCACTGCTCCTGAAAAAACGGCCGTTTTTAAAACTTTTTTTTGCCTTGAGCCATGTCCCCTGGGGCAGGACCCGGATCCCCAAACACTTTTTATGACAATAACTTGCATATAAGCCTTTAAAATTAGCACTTTTGATTATTCATGTTCGTGTCCCATAGATTTTAACGGTGTTTGCGTGTTCGAGCGAACTTTTTTCCTGTTCGCATGTTCTGGTGCGAACCGAACAGGGGGGTGTTCAGCTCATCCCTATTCTTTATAATGCTAGAAGAATGAAGTAGTTTTGCTGCTCATATTCACACAGACTTCTCACAAACTTCTTTCTTTATTATTTATCGTGATTCCCTCAATATATTTTGATTTGTCACATCTGACCAAAAATCTTTTTTTTCTTTTTTTTGTTTTGTATTTTTTCAAGGCTCATTTTTTTTTTTTTTTGGGGGGGTTTGTATTTGTTTCAAGGCTGATGTTTTTTTATTTTTTTATTTTTTTTACTCCAGAATATTTTTGTGTGTGTTTTGTGTGTGGAAAAGAAGAAAGGTAACAGCGCTCTCTGCAGGGACAACTTAACCCATACACCAGGTCCACTCACAGGTGCCGAGGCTCGATGTGTCCCAACACACTCCAATGCAACAGTAACAAGGAGAGCCAGCAAAACTGTAATCCTTGAAGTGACGTTTATTGGTACATCAGAGTGACAATAAAACAATAAAGCTGACGCGTTTCGGCAATAGCCTTAGTCGAAGCTACGACTAAGGCTATTGCCGAAACGCGTCAGCTTTATTGTTTTATTGTCACTCTGATGTACCAATAAACCTCACTTCAAGGATTACAGTTTTGTCGGCTCTCCTTATTACTGTGTTTTGTGTGTCAAGTTACCACAACACCATTATTATCTTGTATTATTTAATCTCAAGGAGATTGTTTGGTGTTGGTGTCCCTTGTTAATTTCACATTGGATTTTTGAAATGTACCTGCCTACTCACAAAAAAACTGTCCTTTTTGAAGGGAAACACACATAGGCGAGTATAATTGAACCAAAAATTCCTTTATTAAGGGCTCAGAACCAAACAAAGAGGGAGGCAATGCTGGATAAACATCATAAATTGGCGAAGCCTTTGACCCCCAGGGCAGACATCAATTATTTTACAGCAAAATTGGTGGCCTGAGGAGTCCATATCTAAGGGAGCGCAGTCTGGTCCAGAAGTCCCAGAGATCCTGAAAGCAGCAGATGACATCTGTGTTCCCAGGCTGTGGTACTACAAGAGGCTGCATATTTTGCCAGACCAGACTGAACCCAGGGTCATCACTCTCTGGTCTTCCTTCCATGCTTCCTTCCCGGCTGTGGCTCTGGTGTTAGAGATGTGGCAGGAGGAGGAGTTGGACCTGGAGGAGGAGGACTATGGGTGAGGTGACAAATGTGGGTTGCACATGTGATTTGGCCCCTCAACCCCTTATTTAGAGCTTCCAAAATTAAGAACTCACATAGGAGTCGTTAGCCCTCCTCCATCTGCATCATTTTGCAGGCAGTTATGGCAGCAAAGTCCTCCTCCACAGCGTGGGATGTTCTGAGGGCCTCAGTAGCCTTCCAAAAGAGGCCTATGGCAGCCTCCTCCAGGTTACTCCTCTTCCTGCCACTTTGTCTTTGAAGGTGTAGGGGAGGGACCTGGATATCAGGCAGCCTGCTTGGCCCAGCCACCTCCTGGCTGAGACTTCCCTGTGTATGAAAAAGGGGCCTTGTTTTAGTTTTTGCTTCATCAATCACAGTCATAAATTAGTACTCCAAACGAACATCTAGTTAACATCATTGATTGGACAACCAGCAATATTTAGAAGAATGCTATACCTGGCTCAATCTGGGCTCCTCCACATGTTGCTGCCTGGAAGGCCCAGGTTGGGCGTCAGAAGCCTCAGCTGGGGGGAAGGAAGCATGGAAGGAAGAGTGGAGAGTGCTGGCCTGGGTTCAGTCTGGCCTGCAAGAAAATGCAGTCTCTCATAGTACCACAGCCTAGGGACATAAATGTCATCTGCTGCTCCTGATCTCTGGGAATCCTGGACCTTCTTGCGCTCCCTTAGATAAGTGCTCCTCAGGCCACCAATTAGAACCTTCAAATAGGTGATGTCTGCCGTGGGGATCACCGGCTTCACAAATTGAAGCAAATTATCCAGCGCTGCCTTCCTCTTTGGTTGATTCTTATAATCAGGGTGGTTTATCTGCAGGGCAGCTCCCTGAACATATCAATGAAGATTGGCATAAAGTCATGATCCTTCAAGATGTCCATTTTAACTGCAAGACTCAACACAAGACAAACCCTAATGTCAGTCTAAAGTCTTCTAAACTTGTCCAAATACAGGCCTCAATCTAGAAGCAGTATAGGCCCGATGTTAAATCTTACCTTTGCTATCATGATCGGCGCCTCTGTTACTCCTTCCTCCGCTCACAGATCGTACGTACTACGCACGCGTGTTACGCTTTATAGACACTGCGCATGCGTGAAACTCCTCCCACCCCTGACGTTCTTTCTAGTCTATTCCCTGCCCCTTCTCGTTCCTCGCAGTGGGGGAAGATCACATGGCGGAGACACAGCAGGTGTCAGATAATTACACCAACGAGGAGGAGGAAAGCCCGGAGCCTGAAACGTCCCGATCCAGAAAGAGACGATTTAAGGCATCAAATATGTCCTTTGGGGAGATGTTGGAGATGGTGGACATCCTGAAGAAGGCCGACTATGACGGGAAGTATGGACCTTACCCCAACCCCAATGTCAGAAAGGCCAAGATCATGGCGAAAGTGGTCAAGAGTCTGCACCGGAATTTTGGGGTACAGCGATCCAAAGATCAGCTCAGGAAGCAGTGGTCGGACCTCAAATTAAGGGAGCATGAGCAGTACAGAAGGATCCGGAGAGTGCTGCAAAAAAGTAAGTAGTTGTGCTGTGTTCCTATTCTTTATGTTTATTACGTTCGTGCTGCTCCATGTGCTTTTCTTTACTGTTGTACAGTTTAAAATGGCAAATTTCATGTTCATGGGCACATTATTCGTTCGTATGAAACATTGTTCGTTCGGCCTAGAAAACACCATTGTTTTGGCCATATGCATTTGAAAACATTTTTTATGGCCTACTTGTCAGAAAATAATTTGGTTGTGTAGTTGGGTTTGTAACTAGAATGAAATGCAAACTAGATTCTGTGTAAGGAGAGGACACTCAGTAGCTGTTTACACATCTGGACACAGGCACACTAGTGTGGAACCCCATAACACCCTTTTTATTAGGGGGTCCCACACAGGTGCTCCAGTGTATACTATAGGGGTGACTCCATCTGTGAAGCTTGTACTAAACAGGTAAAGTATTCAAGCTTGTCAAAGGACAAAAAAATTTCAACATCTTGGAACTCTGCCAAAATAGACAATTGTACCCCACTTCCAAGCAATGTTTCATATTCCTATTTCTGCCATTAAATATCTGTGTGCTTACTAGACCTATTTGTTTTTACATAGGGGATAAAAGACTTGGAGGACACCCCTCATCCGAGGAGACCACAGACCCCCCACCTCTGGAAGAAGGGGAAATCCCACAAACACAACAGGAGGAGGAGGAGGAAGGAGACGTTGTGGAAATTGTCACCACAACAGGTGAGTGTCTGCAACCACAGGCTCAGGTAAGAGATGGATGCCGGCAGATTTATAATACATGGTGTGTTTTTGTTTCTATCTTTTTAGGTGATCGTGATGTTGAGGATCCAGATCATTTCACCTCTGAAAGTGCACAGATCCTGATCGGGGAGATCATGGGGTGTAATAGGGACTTGGAAAACATCCATAAAAACATCAATGATGTTAAAAAAAAATGAAGAACATCATTGATGTTTTAGGGAGAGTTTAAAACCCATTCAAATCCCTTTGTTTTTTGTGCTTTTTGTGATCTAAAAATTTATACCATTTTTGACATATTTGCGAAATGCCAAATTTTGAAGATGCACGCAATATGTCAACATGTGCGATCTGCCATCACGGGAGATCAATGTAGGCGTTTTGGGGGTGCAACCCCTTCCTCAATAATAAAGTAGCTGTGAGGAAGGGGTTGCACCCACAAAACACGTCCCTTGATCCCGTGATGTCAGCTAGCACATGTTGACATTCGACAATTTGTGTGCATCTTCAAAATTTGGCTTTTCCTGGGGTGACTTCAATCCATCTGAACGCAATATCAAACACAGTTTGTAAATACTCATATCTGATATTGCCTGCAAGTTCTACCAAATGTGAACTTTGTAAGTTCAAGATTTGTGTCTTTCTTGTTGTTTTTAAACATGCCTGTTTTATCTTAAATGGACATTTCTACTTTTTCTAATGTGACCCCAAAAATTGTTATACAACAAACATGTTGGTTTGTTTTAAAAACCTTTTACAAATGCACATGTGATTGTGCTGGGATTAAAAAGATTGATAATCAAGAATGTGTGGATTATTGTTTCAACGCTCCAAAACTTTTGTTGTGCTCTAATTGGTGTTTTCTGTGACAATGGGTGTTATTTCCTAAGGTAAAATCCACTTTGCACTACAAGTGCAGTTTCAAGTGCACTTGTAGTGCAAAGTGTCTTTGCCTTTAGTAAATAACACCCAACAGTGCTTTGTATTGTTACACAATCACGCCATTTTCAGGACTCACCACATTTCTGTCAGGGTAAGCTAAAAGAAACACAAGCAGTAAATGTCACCAAAGATTTTAGTAGTTAAAATGATTTTTTAATTTGAAAAAGGTTTCAGACATTGTCTGGCATATTGATGGCCCCTCTACCCGCAAAGTATTCAAGGTATCTTAGACGGACCTCACGGGCACTCAGAGGGGGCAAGCCAGGACGGCCACTTTCAAGCGCCATCAGGGTTGGTTCATTCGGAATTCCGGCCTCAGGCCCAACTGAGCCAGCATAGTTGGCAGAATGTTGCTGTAAAAAGTTGTGTAGAGCACAGCACGCCAGGATGATATGATTCAGTTTGTACTCCGCCATGTGTATGGGTGTAAGAAATAGGCGGACCAGCTGGCCATGATTCCAAACGTGTTCTCCACCACTCTTCTGGCTCTGGCCAGCTGGTTATTAAAAACCCTCTGGTCCGGGGTGAGGGTCCTCATAGGGAATGGCGCATAAGATGGTCCCCCAGCGCAAACGCTTCATCCGCAACGAAGACGAATGGGAGTCCTTCTGCATTGTCTTCTGGAGGTGGCAAGTCCAAGCTGCCATTCTGGAGATGCCTGTAGAACACCGTCTGGGCGATGACTCCACCATCGGACATCCGGCTATTCTTCCCCACGTCCACATACAGGAACTCATAAGTAGCCGACACTACTGCCAACATCACAATACTATTGAACCCCTTATAGTTGAAATAGTATAACCCCGAGTTGGGTGGTGGGACGATGTGGACGTGTTTCCCATGAATTGCCCCTCCGCAGTTAGGAAAGTCCCACTGCTGGGCAAAGTGGGAGGCCACAGTCTGCCATTCCTGTGCGTTGGAAGGAAACTGTGGTGTCAAACAAGAAAAACAAATTATTCATTTTGCACATAAACAGGGAGAGCAGAGTAGACACAAACATTTTTGGCCAACATCAAGATAACATTTATTTGAGGGAGTTTTTAAAGATCAAGATTTAAGGTACACCTATCAGATTCCCCCTCCCCCTCTCATGGGCCATTTCTAACATTATAGGGGGAGGCCACAGTCTAACAAAGTGGGAGGCCACAGTCTGCCATTCCTGTGCGTTGGAAGGAAACTGTGGTGTCAAACAAGAAAAACAAATTATTCATTTTGCACATAAACAGGGAGAGCAGAGTAGACACAAACATTTTTGGCCAACATCAAGATAACATTTATTTGAGGGAGTTTTTAAAGATCAAGATTTAAGGTACACCTATCAGATTCCCCCTCCCCCTCTCATGGGCCATTTCTAACATTATAGGGGGGCTCTTGGACAGGTAACCCTCTCCACTTCGTTGAGAGATGAATGCCTAAATAATGTGTGTAACTTTGGCCAGCCCCTCCTTAGTTACACTATTGACAGCCCACTGGACAGGTAAGAAATGTCAGAATACAAAGATATAAATACACATTGTACACATTTGAGCACATTTGGACATTCTGCTATTACCTATCAAGATAATAATAGTATACAAAAACTTTAAACAGTACCATTTGAAAGTATACAGGCAGGCCCTTGCACTACATGCTTTGGGGAATTCATCCATAAATATGACCACAAAAGAGATGGGTATAGTGTTTATGGGTTTGGCAAAGTCAGCAGATAGATGATTGAGGATAGATAAAGAATTGGTATCAGCTGACTTAGCGGTTGGGGGGAGGGAGGGTTCCAACTGATTTGGGGACCCCCAAAAAAAGCCTCTGCCACTCTGCCTGAATTTTAAGCACAAATCACATTTTAAAACATTTTAGGGGGTGTTTGGGGTAAAGCACTACTATGGAGCTGATAAAATACATTGTTAAGTGACTACGTGAGGTGAATATAGGGCCAGGAGACCATGCTGGGGAGGTAAGTGAAGGCAAATATGTATGAAGGACAAGAAAAATAATTACATAAAAATCCAGCATGAATGAGGACAAAGGGGACATTCACAGCATATTACAATCATGGTAATTAGGGAATGAGGAAAGAAATATAATATATTATCAAACATTGTATACAATAAAATGTGATATCAAAGGATAAATCTTACCTTAATATACTCCTGCAGGACCTGAATGATGGCAGAACAGGTCTCTGGGATAATGATCCCCAGAGCCTGGGGGGAGATGCCTGTTAAGAACTTCAAGTCCTGCAGGCTTCTCCCCGTCGCCAAGTACCGCAGGCTGGCGACGAGCCTCTGCTCCAGAGTGATGGCTTGCCTCATGCAGGTATCCTGCCCTCTGATATAGGGGGTCAGCAAAGCCAACAAACAGTGAAATACGGGGTCCGTCATCCGGAGAAAGTTCCTGAAATCATCAGGATTATTCTCACGGATCTCACGGAGCAAAGGCATATGACAGAACTGGTCACGCTGAAGCAACCAATTCTTGGTCCATGAACTCCTCCCCACCCTGTTCATGGACTGGACTTGTGTCAAGGTAAGGATCCCAACACCAAGCCCCCGCACAGCACGAACTCTATGAGGAGTACGCAAAACATGGCTAGAAAACGGTCGGCTGCTCAGAACGAAGTAACAGAACGCACTGAAAAACAGCAAGACCTGTGAGGAGTGACCTGAAAAACAGCAACGAGTGGACAAGATCGCACAGAAAACTCCAATACGAACTGATTGCACGCACTGAAGAGCAGATACAAACCCACAAGCACAAACTGAACAGCAGAAAATGATCTGAAAACCACGAGTCTGAAAAAGCACGAATCGTCTCTCACCAAACTTTTACTAACATGAGATTAGCAAAAGGAGCCCAAAGGGTGTCGCACTTGGTTCGTACCTGCCCTTTTCTAGTCTCGTTGTACGTGGTGTACGTCACCGCGTTCTTGGCGATCGGAAATTCCGACAACTTTGTGTGACCGTGTGTATGCAAAACAAGTTTGAGCCAACATCCGTCGGAAAAAATCCATGGATTTTGTTGTCGGAATGTCGAATCAATGTCCGACCGTGTGTACGGGGCATTAGGGGAAGATCTGAAATGAGGGGAAGCTCTGCTGATTCTATCATGAAATCATGTACAAGCAAACATGCTGTTTTTTATTTTCCTTGCCTGTCCCCCTCAGATCTACAGTGACTATACTTCCATGCGCACTTGCAGTGCACTTGTAGTGCAAAGTGGATTTGCCTTTAGTAAATAAACCCCATTGTGTATTTTTCAAAATTGTCGCTCTTCTTTTGTTTATAGCGTAAAAAATAAAAACCGCAGAGGTGATAAAATACCACCAAAAGAAAGTTCTATTTGTGGGGAAAAAAAAGCATTGGTCACATTGACCGCACAATTGCCAGTTAAAGCGACGAAGTGTCGAGCCAAAAAAATTGACTTGGTCATTGAGCAGCCAAATCTTCCAGGGCTGAAGTGGTTAAACAATGGTGTTAGAGTGAAAATGATCAAAATCAATCCATTCTAGTTGTAACAGAACTATACCATATCATAGCTACAGTCCACAGCCATCTGTGCCCGAGGGACCGCCAGTCACGGCACACGGCTCTGAAGAAGCGGCATGGGCGGCCGTTCCTTCAGAGCGCATGCGCCGAAGATGTCATCTACGGCGTATACAGTAAATATCTCCTAAACGGTGCAAGTTTAGGAGATATTTACAGTACCTATAGGTAAGCCTTATTATAGGCTTACCTATAGGTATAAACAAACCAAGGAAGTTTACTTACTGTTTAACAGCTCTTGTATCTCAGCGATTGTCCTCCCTTTAGAAAAATCCCTTGCCTTTCTTTTCCCAGTGAGTGACACAGCAAGACCTGAAGGGAAATCTCCTCAACATCAATAGCAATACATTTCCAAATGAGTTTTAACTGGGGTTCTACTATAAACGGTTGTGCAAAGGAGCGTTCAATATTCTCAGACTTCTCACATCTGAAAAGAACTGAGTTGGCCCTGCAGATAAAGTTTAAATAACTTTACGCAACTGTGCCTAGCCATATAAAGATATAATACTCCTAGGAGCATGTTGGAAAGTGCTTTAATTGAACAATTTGGGTGTGGTTTAGATTTAAAATGAGTGACAGATTCAAAGTATAATTACAGTTGCACATACAAAGATTGTTTTAACTAGACAATGAAAACTATAAAGGAACAGCTTGTGAGATTCAAGGGCACGCAAACAACAACAAAAAAAAATGATTGCAAAGCCTAATATTTTTTATTAAAATAAAGATGATGTCAAACTTACCTGCTCTGCGCAATGATACTGCACAAAGCGGCCTCTTACCCCCTCTTCTGGAGTCCCCCAACAGCGCTTTTCTGTGAGTGCCCCCTCACAGTGCTAGCCTGTGTGTTAAGGGAGAATCCATGTGGGTGTGACCTGGGCTGTGTGGATCCATAGACACACACAGCACTGGTAAGCCCCACCCCCTCTCACTCCACACAGGAGTTTGACTGACAGCAGGAGGAGCTTATGGCTCCTTCTAAGGTGAGGGGGAGGCCGACTGTAGAATTTAACCCCTACAGAAGCTGCTTCTGCAAATGCCACAGTGCTGCAAATGTGATCAGTGATGACACTGGCCATTTGATGGTTTGACAGTTTGGTTAAGGACACAAGCAAATGTGACAGTTTGCAATCCTGGCATTCCAAGACAGTAACTGTTTTTTGAAACCGTAAAATCAATGGGTTTAGTTCTGCTTTATGATTTACTGCTGTTCGGGGCTCTGGGCTCCAGCAAAATGGCAGCCTCCAGCAAGAAGAGACAGAAGCAATGCTGGAAACAATTTACAGCACACACTAATTTTGGTAGCATAATTATTAATGTGGAATGTATGTTCCTTGCTAAATAACATTATTTTTTATCAAGTTGTTATGGGTAAAGTATCACTTTAATGTAAAAACTATTCGATTTTAGAACGACTTTGATGTTCTTTGTTGACGCTGACACCAAGCCTTAGTTATTTTAATTTACTTGGCTAGAAATCCCACCACATTTAGTGTAATACTGTGTACACACGACCAGACTTTCGATGGGCTGAATCACGTTGGACTTTTCGATGGGCTTACAATGGACTTTCCGACGAACTTCCCTACACACGATCACATCAAAGTCTGACGGATTGGACCGTGATAACGTATGAAGGGACTAGAATAAGGAAGTTCATAGCCAGTAGCCAATAGCTGCCCTAGTGTCGGTTTTCGTCCGTCGGACTAGCATACAGACGAACTGATTTTTCGGCCAGACTCAAATCCGTCGGAAAGATTTGAAACATGTTCTAAATCTAAAGTCCGTCACATTTTGGACAGAAAAGGTGCGCTGCAGGTCCGATGAAGCCCACACACGGTCGAATTGTCCGACGGATTTGTTCCGTCGGACAAGTTTGGGCGAAAAGTCCGGCCGTGTGTACACGGCATAAGTTTCACCTATAATGATACTGGTGTCCTTATGAGTACAACAGTTACATGGTACGTCGAATACTCACATTACCTGTACATATCTTGGCCGGAAACTGTGTCTACAGTCATCCATCGTACACTAAGTGTCAAATATTGACAAAGTTTCCACAAGTGTCAGTTTTAGGGAGTGTTTAGAAAAGAAAAAACTAGGAACGTTACAGTAAATAATGACATAATCGGCTTCAGAAGGCATGAAAAGAATATTTGAAAGAAAAAGAAAATTGACAGAAGGAGAGCAGTTTTCTGTGCTTTGTGAGCAAACAATAGAACATTGCATTTACAAGGCTGTGTGTATAGTTACTGTCCATTATAGGGATAGCCATGTATGGTGAACTATCAACTGAAAATCTGACTTGGTCGAAAAGAAGTAGAATATGTGAACTTTCTTACATATTCATTACAATTTTACATGTAGCACTGCCCCCACAGGAGCTGCTTGGTAATTTGGGTTCTCTGTTGTGTACCTCGACTCCAAGAACAACCTCGGTCCCACTGACATATCTGGTTGAATAAAAGTTACTGCAATCACTTATAAGAACATGAGTATAGATATCTTTAAATCAGCTGTGAATTAATACCAGGAAATAGACACAAGTCCGTTTAGTAGTAAATGAACTCAATGTATTGGTAAGGGTTAGAATTAACGGTGGTTTGAGCATAAATGAACACACAGAAGGTAGGTTCAGACATAGTCTGCTACACATTATAATCACTATGCTAATGTAACTTAGAATAAAATTCCGTACCACTAAACTGGGATTAACTCATGAATCAGAAACATCAGCAATAAACAGTGCATATAAGCATTAACTGCAATGTGAATAATAATACTATAACAAGTCTAGAGTGCACTCTAGGAAAATAGCTAGGATATGGTCCAATGTCCCCTGAGAGGTACCGCTTTAGCATAAGCAATAAGCAAAGCTCTCTGGGAGGGAGCTGTAAAGGATCAGTCTTCAGCAGGCTAGCGTTGAGGTCCAGTTGTACCATTCGTGCACATGAGAATAGAGCCAGTCAAGCCTGCAGGCAGCAATATGGCTACTAGATGGCTGTATGGCCAGTTCCTAAAGGGCTCAGTCTCTCTAGTAGCAGACAGTGAATCCCCACAACAGCAGCTCACTAGTCCCAGAGATATTGCAGCTTACCATCCTGTCAAACACAGCGATCAGTCCACTCTCTGCTCTGTACCCAGGTCGGCAACCCAAAATGAGGGGCTTTCTCAACTAAGCACGCTTTTTTTCCTGAACGCCTGACTGTGATTTACCTGTCTGTGGAGCTCGAGCCGACAAGCATGGCCTCTTGCACAAAATTTCACATCAAAGTACCGTTGTTAGTGGCGACAGGGACTGCTAGGGCAAATTTATGCTCCATAAAAGCCTGAAGGTGCTCATTAGATTTTGGGTCCCTTTATGCATCTAGGCATAAAGGATATATAGTCTTGCTTGTTTCAATGCATAGTTTAGAATTATATATGTATATGACTACACAAAAATGGGTCTGTGTGTTGTTATAAATTGCAAGTGTATTAAAAATATCCCTTTTGGGTGCACGGGCCTTTAGAATGTAAATACTTTAATGCATTTTAAATAGTTCTTTTTGGTAAATGGAAAGTGGAACATTAGAAAATAAAAGTAATTCAATCGAACTTGCATTAATTTGCAATATTTACAGTAGATATTGCAAAAATTGTCCTTTATGAGAACCATTGAAAAAAAATTCCTCATGCCAACTTTTCAAAAACTTGGGACTCACCATGTAAACTGTTAACAGTCAGCAAAACAACCACAAACTATAGATGAAAATGTTTCAGTCTCTACAAAAGTAACATGTCATATTGCCTTAAATGGGGCTGTTTATGCATGTGTTGTGAATGGAAGTCTTGTGAGAAAAACAGATGTTCCAATATCTGTTCCATGCATCCAGATAAGCATATCATATGGCTGCAGAACTAGCAGACAAAATGAGATTAAAGGACAATTCAGGAAAAACAAAATAGAGTAATACGACTGCTCTTAGCCTTACATGGAACTTCAGCTAAAACCTGTCAGGCTTTTACTGCTGTTTACTTTCCTGAGCATATTTCTCCCTAACTTCTAGAGTGTTAAGGGACAGGAGGTCAGGGGACACGTCCCCAATGGGGGTATACAAACTGCAATAAAAACCTGACACAGGTCTATTCCTTCCCCAATATATCCATAGTTAAGAAAAAAGTGTTGGCTAGATTTCTGCTGTAATTTTAGACACTTTGCACTCACATTAATTTGAAAGAAGCCTTATATTGAGGCTGAAGATCCTTGGTATATGGCTCCATTTAAGTAAATGAGGACTCTGTTCAGCACAAGCAAAGCTTCAAAACCAAGGTAGAGTGACCAGATGTCCCCAGCCCAAGGCTGTCCCCGGTTTTGTCCCTGGATTGCAGGGGTGGACTTAGGGTGGCCACCTGTCTGTTTTTTGAGACATGTGTCTGGGCCTCTGCCCGCCTAAAACCTGGACAGAGCCTCACGCGACCTGACCCGACCCAACCGCCAATGGCTCACTGTGCCACCATGTCCACAGTGATTTCTGCTCCTGCCGGCCAAAGTTTCTCCCTCCCCTTCTTCCCCCTGCACTTAGTGCCCCATCCGACAGGACATGGAGGTGGAGGCAGAGCCTCCATGTTACCGTGTGTTCTGGCTGGCTGCAGACGGGAGACGGAAGCGGAGCCTCCATCTTGCTTTGGGCTCTGGCTGGCTTCAGAAGGCACACGGAGGTGGCCCTTGTTACCTGCTGTTCTTTTGAGAACTGTGTGGAGATTGTGCTGGGAGACTAACTTGTACAGTAAGGCTCGGTTCACACCACTGCAATGTGCGCGATCACATGTGATTCGCATCACACTCCATCCATATATACCACACCATCCATATATAGAGTCCTCACCCCCCCATACACCATCCATATATACAGTTCTCACCCCCCATACACCATCCATATATACAGTTCTCACTCCCCCATACACCATCCATATATACAGTGCTCACCCCCCCCCCCCCATACACCATCCATATATACAGTTCTCACTCCCCCATACACCATTCATCCATCCAGTCCTCACCCCCCCCCATACACCATCCACATATACAGTTCTCACCCCCCCCCCCATACACCATCCATATATTCAGTCCCCCCCCATACACCATCCATATATATCCAAATATACAGTTCTCACCCCCTTCCCCCCCCTACACTATCCATACTGTTGTGCTCATAAGTTTACATACCCTGGAAGAAGCGACTGTCCTGGCGGAGCGTAAATCTACTCAGTGTACACTTTCTATGAAGTGACACTAGGCTTACCAGCCATCTGGATCTATACTACTTGAGTGGCTTCCACGTCATTGTTAGCCACCTACAACGTTACTTTTACGTACCCAATTGCCCTTCAGTGCACCCAGCCCCAGCAATCAGATACTTTTTTCAACCATGTTCCCAGTATGAGTCACCTGCAATCCCCCTTGTCCGCCGTGGGGGGAAATTGTGGGATCTTGTTGCTGGTCGTTTAGGTCCACTTGGACTCTCTATCCTCCTGAAGAAGTGGCTTTACCGCTAAACCGGTAGAGGAATTTTCTATACCCCACTCTAACAGAAATATTACTGGGAAACCCGTTAATAGTTAGCTACATGTGGTGCATACATGTATTTTTTAAGAACATTTTTGTATGTTTTATGTTTTTTGTATGTTATTACTGAATAAAATTTGAATTTTATATAATTACTTTGTGATTGCATCAAGTACCCAGATAGTCCATTTAACTCTCTGAGGTGGTTATGTGCACTGGTCAGCCTCAGCAACTGCCCTCACATCCCCATCTCCCCCTTTTTCTATATATCAGCTTGGATGATGGTACCTCTTTATTGTTAACTATCCAATAATATGTGAGGCTATACTCAAAAATCAAACTGGCAGAATTTATGATTTCTTGGCCATTTTTCAAAGAATATGAATGATAAAACAAAAACTTTTCTTTCAATCATGGTTAGTGTTTGGCTGAAGCCATTTATTATTAATCAACTGTGTTTACTCTTTTTAAATCATAATGACAACAGAAACTACCCAAAAGACCCTGATCAAAAGTTTACATACCCTGGTGATTTTGGCCTGATAACATACACACAAGTTGACACAAAGGGGTTTGAATGGCTATTAACCTCCTGGCAGTATGATTATTTCGTCTCAATCGGTGTTTAGCATAGAAATTTGGCGTTTTATATTGTAGGCCTGTAATTCTTAGCAATAACACACTTAAATCTGTCCACCAAGAGTCTAGTAGATATCCCGGGTATGATGACGTTTGAAACACAAAATCATAAATTATAATATAATAAATAATTATAAAACATAATAATATAATAATAATAAAATAAATTTCCCCACGATTCACTATCGCTCAGTTCTGCAAGTGTTCTAATTTACTATTTACTGTTTTAGCTGGTCTAAAACCACTTTTGACATAAATGGACACTTTTTGGTTGCTATGGGCAATCTCCAGTTTCCAGGCAGAAAGAACAGTATATATCATATACAACTGCATGCAGGGCATTGGGCAAAGCACTGTATGTGATGTGAAATAATTTCATACAGTAATGTAATCTGTAAGATTACAGTACACTGTATGTGTTATGAATTTTCACTTTTTTGAATTTGCCACCAGGCTCCGCCCCCGTGCATCCTGACGCTCGCAGGGAACGGAGCCCGGCACAGAGAGGCTTCGGGAGGAGGACAGAGCCCACAGACACCGCGGGTGGGACATCGCAGGATCCTGGGGACAAGGTAAGTACACTGCACCAGGATCCTGAGATGCAATCCCGAGTGTGGCTAGGGGTTACCGCTAATGGTGCTGAAATTTAACCCCGAGCCACACTCAGGAAAACCGCCAGGGAGGCTACAGGTAACCATCCTCACCTATGATCTGTTTGCTTGTAATTAGTGTGTGTGTGTATAAAAGTTCAATGAGTTTCTGGACTCCTGACAGACCCTTGCATTTTTCATCCAGTCCTGCACCAACGTTTCTGGATTCTGAGTCATGGGGAAAGCAAAGAACTGTCAAAGGATCTGCGAGAAAAAGTAGTTGAACTGTATAAAACAGGAAAGGGACATAAAAAGATATCCATGGAATTGAGAATGCCTATCAGCAGTGTTCAAACTCTAATCAAGAAGTGGAAAATTAGGTGTTCTGTTGAAACCAAACCACAGTCAGGTAGACCAACTAAAATTTTAGCCACAACTGCCAAGAAAATTGTTCGGGATGCAAAGAAAAACCCACAAATAACTTCAGGTGAAATACAGGACTCTTTGAAAACATGTGGTGTGGCTGTTTCAAGATGCACAATAAGGAGGCACTTGAAGAAAGATGGGCTGCATGGTTGAGTCGCCAGAAGAAAGCCATTACTATGCAAATGCCACAAAATATTCCGCTTACAATACGGCAAACAGCACAGAAACAAGCCTCAAACCTTCTGGGACAAAGTCATTTGGAGTGATAAGACCAAAATTGAGCTTTTTGGCCACAACCATAAATGCTACATTTGGAGAGAAGTCAACAAGGCCTATGATAAAAGGTACACTATTCCTACTGTGAAATACGAAGGTGGATCGCTGATGTTTTGGGGGTGTGTGAGCTACAAAGGCACAGGAAATTTGGTCAAAATTGATGGCAAGATGAATGCAGTATGTTATCAAATAATACTGGAAGAACATTTGCATTCATCAGCCAGGAAGCTGTGCATGGGATGCACTTGGACATTCCAACATGACAACCATCCAAAACACAAGGCCAAGTCGACCTGTCATCGGCTACAGCAGAATAAAGTGAAGGTTCTGGAGTGACCATCTCAGTCTCCCGACCTCAATATCATTGAGCCACTCTGGGAAGATCTCAAACCTGCAGTTCATTCGAGACAGCCCAAGAATTTACAGGAACTGGAGGCTTTTTACTAAGAGGAATGGGCAGCTTTACCATCTGAGAAGATAAAGAGCCTCATCCACAAATACCACAAAAGACTTCAAGCTGTCATTGATGTTAAACGGGGCAATACTATTGTTATTAGGGAACTGGGGTATGTAAACTTGTGATCAGGGTCATTTCGGTAGTTTCTGTTGTGATTATAATTTCAAAAGAGTAAACACAGTTGCTTGATAATAAATGGCTTCAGCCAGACACTAACCATGAGTGAAAGAAAAGTTTTTGTGTTATCATTCATATTCTCTGAAAAATGGCCAAGAAATCTAAATTCTGCCAGGGTATGTAAACGTATGAGCACAACTGTATATACAGTTCTCACCCCCGCTATACACCATCCATATATACAGTTCTCACCCCCCCATACACCATTCATCCATCCAGTCCACCCCCCATACACCATCCATAGGTGTGCGCAGCCTATTGCATTAGTGTGTGCCCCCCAAAGCTCAAACACACATGCATGTGGGTGAATGTATGTATATATATATATATATATATATATATATATATATATATATACCCCTCTCCTACACATACCACCCACATACAGTTTTTAGCCAATTTACACTATGTGGCTTTCCTTGCTTTGATTACATGTGGATATTCGATTATATACAGTGCCTTGAAAAAGTATTCATACCCCTTACATTTTAAAATGTATTTTATTTGGATTTTATGTGATAGACAAACACAAAGTGGCATATAATTGAAGTGGTGGGAAAATGAAAAATGGTTTTCAAAATGTTTTACAAATAAATATGTGAAAAGTGTGGTGTGCATTTGTATTCAGCCCCCCCCCGAGTCAATACTTTGTAGAGCCTCCTTTCGCTGCAATTACAGCTGCAAGTCTTTTTGGGGATGTCTCTACCAGCTTTGCACATCTAGAGAGTGATATTTTTGTCCATTCTTCTTTGCAAAATAGCTCAAGCTCTCTCAGATTGGATGGAGGGTGTCTGTGAACAGCATTTTTTAAGTTTTCATACACCTTCTCAATTGGATTTAGGTCTGGACTTTGAATGGACCATTCTAACACATTAATATTCTTTGATCTAAACCATTCCATTGTAGGTCTGGTTGTATGTTTAGGGTCGTTGTCCTGCTGGAAGGTGAATCTCTGCCCCAGTGTCAAGTATTTTGCAGACTCTAGCAGGTTTTCTTTTAAGATTGCCCTGTATTTGGCTCCATCCATCTTTCCATCAACTCTGACCAGCTTCCCTGTCTCTGCTGAAGAAAAGCCTCCCCACAACACGATGCTGCCACCACAATATTTCACGGTGGGGATGGTGTGTTCAGGTTGATGTGCAGTGTTAGTTTTCCAACCACACATAGCGTTTTGCTTTTAGGCCAAAAAGTTTAATTTTGGTCTCATCTGACCAGAGCACCTTCTTCCACATGTTTGCTGTTTCCCCCACATGGCTTCTCGCAAACTGCAAACGGGACTTCTTATGGCTTTCTTTCAACAATGGCTTTCTTCTTGCCACTCTTCCATGAAGGCCAGATTTGTGGAGTGCACGATTAATAGTTGTCCTGTGGACAGATTCTTCCACCTGAGCTGTGGATCTCTGCAGCTCCTCCAGAGTTACCATGGGCCTCTTGGCTGCTTCTCTGATTAATGCTCTCCTTGCCCAGCCTGCCAGTTTAGGTGGACGGCCATGTCTTGGTAGGTTTGCCGTTGTGCCATACTCCATTTTCGGATAATGAATTGAACAGTGCTCCATGAGATGTTCAAAGCACAGGATTTTTTTATAACCTGACCTTGCTTTAAACGTCTCCACAACTTTATCCCTGACCTGTCTGGTGTGTTCCTTGGCCTTCATGCTAGTTGTTCACTAAGGTTCTCTAACAAACCTCTGAGGGCTTCACAGAATAGCTGTATTTATACTGAGATTAAATTACACACAGGTGGACTCAATTTACTAATTAAGTGACTTCTGAAGGCAATTAGTTTCACTGGATATTAGTTAGGGGTTCCAGAGTAGAGGGGGGCTGAATACAAATGCACGCCACACTTTTCATATATTTATATGTAAAAATTGTTGAAAAACCTTTATCATTTTCCTTCCACTTCACAAGTATGCGCCACTTTGTGTTTGTCTATTGCATAAAATCCCAATAAAATACATTTACATTTTTGGTTGTGACATAACAAAATGTGGAAAATTTCAAGGGGTATGAATACTTTTTCAAGGCACTGTATCTCTAAATTTATCCTGTTGATCTTTGACTGTGTGTACCCACCGTCTTGCTTCCATAATTGCATCTACCTCCTATTTGCAGTCTAATAGCTAGGGGCACACCCCAATCATTTTTCTTTATAGCAAAAAATACGAGAAAACGGTATCTGTCTCAAAAAATGATATAAAATTATGTGGTATGGGTACAGTGTCATGACCGAGTAATCGTCAAAGCATCACAGTGCTGAAAAAGGAAAATTAGCCTAGACAGGAAGGGGGTTTATAATGCCGGTCTTCAAGTGGTTAAAGCTGAACTCCAGGCAGATATGAAAGAAGCACACTAATGCAGCTCTGCATGTATTAATACACCAATAAATGTTTTTTGTTTTTTTTTAAGGCAAGCAGTGTAAGGCCCCTTTCACATGGGCACTATCAGTTTAGCCACGTTAAAAATGTATCAGTTCTTATCCGTTGCTTCATCCGTCTTCATCCGTCTTCTGTTCCGTTAATCTCCGTTTTCATCTGTCTTCTGTTCTGTTAAAATCCGTTTTCATCCGTTAATGTACACATTTACATCCGTTTTTTCATCTGTTTTTGTATCCGTTTTCATCCGTTTACAGCAGTTTATGTGCCTGTAAGGCAATTACCCAGAAAGCATTGCTCCTCCCATCCTACATTGCCATACGTGAACAATTTGCTGACTACTTTCTATCTCCATCAGGAGAAGTTCCATGGCAGTACCAATAAATATAAATAATGCAGTGCAAATTTAAATTTATTAATTAATTCATTTGGTTATTTCATTGTGTTTTGATAGCATAAAAAGACACAAAAGCACATGATATGTTCAGAACAGTTTTAGTTTTATTATTCTGCATAACCCTTTTAACATAAAAGTTTTTTCACTTTGTTTTTTTATTAGTCAAAGTATGAACTTTGAATTATTTCTTCAAAACGGATCTTAACTGATTGGACGTTGACGGACATTGTCAGTTAATATCCGTTTTGACGGATCTAGACGTAGCCTTGTACGTTAAAAAAAATGGATAAAAACGGAAGTGGAGGTTAACGGATGGTGACGGATGGTCATCCGTTTGCCCATAGGAATGCATTGTCGTCCGTTGATGAATGGAAGAAAAATAAATAGATGGACCGTCCGTGTGAAAGGGGCCTAAGTACCTTAATTCGACCTGCATCAGCCACTTGCAGTTCCTGTACAGCAGATCTCAGACTGGAAGAGAAGTGCCTTCCCTAATGCTCACATGGGGAATTGTATATAGGCTACCTCCTGTTAGACACCCACAGATAACCACTGTGTCATGACACCTCTGCTCCTGGGGACCTAACTGTAGATTGTATCTCTACAAGCTGCAACTGACTCCCAGGAATGTCACATTCAGGAGATCTTTGAGCAAATCTCTTTCTTTAACCCAATGGAGTACAGCAGCATGGGCACAGGGCAGTTATTATTTGTTTGGTTTGCAGGGATGCCTTTTATAGGTTTTAAAAATAGCAACACTGTTACTTTAAGGTGTAATCTTCTGGCCAAAATATTCAAGTTCACCGCTTGCATCAAGAGTTTTCATGTCTAGCATTACCAGTTTACAATAACCTTTCTCGTTTATGTTACAGTCTGTTAACATAGAATATCAGATTCAAATCTCATTGGGTTTAGGCAAAGTCATAAGGTATGAGTTAATATTCTGGCCTGAATGTAACATGAACAGCTGTGGCCAAGGCTGTTAGGATTTAAGATATAAAAAAGAGAATTTGGCAAAAAGCTCACATTTATGTCACAGGGGTGTCAAATATAAGATTTTAGAACTGAAAATATTATTAAAGCAAAATGTTATTTGGCCCAAAAAGCGTCCTAGAAAACAGACAGGTCTGTGTTTGGTATTTGATTATATTTTCTTTTCTTTTCTATTCTTACAACGTTACAAGTTTAATCTATGCCACTCTGGAGTGAACAAAGTACATTATATAGATAGAAAAATAGGAAATGAGGAAAGGTCTATTGAACTGTCCAGACACTTTACAATCTAACTTTAAAATCTCTTCAAAATTGCCAGAGATCTCCCTAAAATTATGCAATGTGAAGGCCTACCTAAAGAATCCAAACAATTTACAATATCTAGTCCAGTGGTCTCCAAACTGTGGCCAGCGGGCCAGATGAGGCACTTTGCTTGTCTTTATGCGTCTCTTAGGTCACTGTTCCTCCCACTGATATCAGGCATTATTCCTCCCACTGACACCAATGGTGAGGCACCATTCCTTCCACTGACACCAACAGTGGAGCACTATTTATCCCATTGACACCAACAATGGGGCACTATTCATATCACTGACAACAAAAATAGGACACAATCCCTCTCACTAGTACCAATGATGGGGCACTATTCCTCCTCAAACTGAACCAAGGACACTATGTTAGCTTTTTACTTCCACTAATCACTAAGTCTGAGACCTTGTCCATTCCCCCTGATGCTGGAGCAATTACTATTCCCACTGGCCACAGTCTGACCCTCTTAAAGTCTAAAGGACTTGTTTGAAAAGTTTGGAGACCCCCAATCTAGCCATACTACATAGTTGTTGGTGGGTCTAAAGAATATTGCGCAATCACATTGTAAATTATATGACCAGTTTTAAAGTGAACTTGTGCTGTGAACGTTTAGGGAAAAGCAACAATTCCCTTTAAAACCCAACTCTGGGCTCAGGTTCAATATTCCCCCAACCAACTTGGAGCACCGCACAGAACCTTTAAAAACAAAAATGCCCCCCAACAGCATATATTACCTTGCTTTTACTCCACCATGTCCAACAGGAGCAAAGAGAAAGAACTGTACAAGCTACCGTATGAGTCACAGGAGTCATAGCTTACACTGGGTGAAGAGTGGATCACATGCTTCTACATACTCAAAAGAGTCGGTATGTTCTTTGATTCCTGGCGCTAAATGGAGCAATAGGAGAGCAAAGGAAATGTAGGTATGTACTTCTGTTATACAGGGTATCTAATAAAAATAATACATGGATCTAGATTTTAAAAAAGTTACAAGATAAGCAAAATGTTTGAAAAACACACAGTCGCAGGGTACCCTATATTTTTGGGGGGCCACTCATGTGAATGGCTCTATGCCCCTGGTACGGTGATACTATAACTGTCAGTGCTAAATAATAATACAAAATTTCAATTAAAATAACAGTGTGTGACCATGATTGTCTGCTCTTCTGGGGTTATACACTAACCATTTAGTTGAATGCCTGTACTTATACAGAACTTATATATAATGACACATTTTACTGAGTACATGGAGCTGTTCACTTCAATTCCTGCTCATGAAGGGGATTAGTCTAATGTTAGAGAAATATGACATCTGCTTTTTTCCCCACTATATTATCTCCCACTACCTACCAGTAGATGGAAAATATGGACAATTGGGAGACTATGCAAATAAGCGACAGTACACTGCACAACCATTATTTACAAAGAGAAAAGCAATACTATACGTAATCACACCAAAGCACATTTGGCATGTCAATTATACAGTACTATATATTTAAACATTTACACATTAGCATGTAATTCGAAAATTTCTTTTTTTTTGGCAACATGCTGCATTCAAATTGATGCTGTATTCTTCAAAAGATGGATTGACTAGAATTTTTTAATCCTTTTGAGTTTTGTGATTATATAGGTATGAAAGCATTCTGGACGAATAAATATCACAGTTAGGTTACAGTAAGGTGTTCGTTGGTAACTGGCTCAGAGAGTTTTGTCTGATCACAGCTTTGGAAATTGTTTTTCTTTGGACGATCTGAGCTCATAACTGGTATTATAATTGAAAGGATCACAGCTCCAATCATGAACTTTTCCAGATAGACATGAAAACCACAACCAAAGGCAGAATACCCAGAACAGACAGAAAGATTTTGTTAATTTTGTCTTTTGCCTCCAAGTTCCCGTGTGAAATAATATTTTCTGACCTAATAACTATAAAATGTGAGATCCAGACTTCACATAGAGATGATTTTTCCTGTGGCCATTTCTTCTACCAAGATCTGAAAAAAAACTACTGCAAATCCTAAATGTCCAGTTAATGGGACTTTAGCTGTTACATTTATTCTGTAGTTTTGAATATACATAGACATGTAGGCCGTTATGTATGATTTTATTGCCCCCTTTTCACCCTTAATTCCCACTTTGTTTTCCCCTCTGCCTGTGCACTCTGTCATGCTATAACCCAAGGCTTCTACTGACAGAGTGCCTTATGTCTCCATGTCATACACACTAAGGAGTTAAAACATGGATGCCACCCAACAAACTCTTTAGGTGATGAATGAAAAGATCATACTGGTGCCACAAGGCATTGTAGAGGTGGAAAGAGTGCCAGAAAGACAGGAGAGGGCAAGAAGATAGTGGGAAAGCTGCATGGGAATGTTCAAAGTGAATCTCTATTTCATTTTAGACTTTTAAAAGTAAAAATCCCATGTAAGAGCAGACACGTCAAGGTGCCTACTTTTGTCTTCCATTTACTTTGGGAAGGGGGATGACTTAGTCTTGAGCCAGGGAAAGTCAAGTGAAACTAATAAAAAGGTATAATACTATTTTTTTTAAGTTTCTTTATGGTTTCCTTCATTAGAATGAAATGAGCAAACACTTTTCGCTCAATTTTATTGCGTTTTGAATAGAAGTTTAAACATAGTCATAGTTTTTGACCAAACCTTGGGGCAGATTCCCTTGCAAATTGAGCAGTCTATTTGTATTTTGTAAATCAACCCCATAGGGGTCCATATGTATGTACAGGCATACCCCACTTTTAAGTACACAATGGTGTTTATTTACTAAAGCTTGAAAGTGCAAAATCAAGCTCACTTCTGCATAAAAACCAACGAGCTTCTAGGTTTTATTACCGAAACTTAATTGAACAAGCCGAGGTTAGAAGCTCATTGGTTTCTATGCAGAAGTGAGCCTGATTTTGCACTTTTCAGCTTTAGTAAATAAACCCCATTGTGTACTTAAAAGTGGGGTATACCTGTATAGGTTAGCATTTACCATCATACAAAAAGACATGGCCAGTGCACATCTGAAATTATAAATGAAGTGTGAAAAGGCTCATAAGCCTACAGGACAACCAAGAGATGGAACAAATAGTCACCCACTGCAGGAGCATGCATATAACTTTCAATTAGTAAAAGAAACATCATTCAAGATAGAAGCTCTGCACAAAAAGAAAGAAGGAAATAAAAAGATACCAGAAGAGAGAATTGGGAAGGGTAAGGGAAGGGAAGGAAGAGAGGAAAAGGATCTTAAAGGAGTTGTAAAGTCTCAAGGTTTTTCATCTTAATGCATTGAACGTACAATGAACGTACTCAGTGTGGAGGAGACAAGAGCATCACGGAGGGACCCCAGAAGAGGAGGATCGGGGCCACTCTGTGCAAAACCCTTGCACAGCGGAGGTAAGTATGACATGTTTGTTATTTTTTTTAAAACGAACCTTTACAATCACTTTAAAAGGGGGCACAGGAAAAAAAACAATGGTTTTCATGAAGAAGTGTAGCTTTCTGGCAGAAATAGACAAACTCATTTAAGTATGTTGGAGGTCTTCAAGGGGGTGTTGTTAATTTCCCTTAGGTGTTCCACTTTTAACCCATTCTCCCTTGTGATTGGGGAGTTTTCCCTAGGTAAGAGACTGAGAAAGTGAGCACCAGAAGGAGGAGAATTGGAAAGATGATGGAGAGATGGTAAAGAGGCATAGCAGCCTGAAAAGTAAAACCTTGTGGCCGAAGTGTTTGTCCTTTTAGATTCCCAGAGTAGAATGGAAATGAGAAACTGTCATGTAGACACTGTGGGGTGGATTTACTAAAACTGGAGAGTGCAAAATCTCGAGCAATCTCTACATAGAAACCAACCAGCTTTTAGGCCTCATGCCCACAGACGTTTTTACAGCCACTTTTTTGAGCGTTTTTTGCAGCTTAAAAACGCCTCTCCATGTTAGCCTATGGCCTCATGCCCACCATGGCATTTTTGAGCTGTAAGTGGCATAGGCGTTTTTAAGCTCCAAAAAAAACCCAGGACCAGTGCGTTCTGAGGCTCCAGCGCTAGAGCTGTAAAAACGCCAGACGCCGGTAAAAGGTGTTAAACGTGATTTAACGGGGCTTAACGCTGTATACACAGCGTTATGCACCATCCCTCGTTTCTCTGTCTCTATTCAAAATCAGTGGTTCTCTATGGGAGCCCATTTATTTGAATAGAAGTCTCTATGATCCGACTTGCGGTGCGACTTGTGTGCTGAGAATCTTGAACTGGAACCACGACAAAACTTTGCGTGAGGTTCCCCCCAAGATCCATTCCAGACCCTTATCCGAGCACGCAGCCTGGCAGGTCAGGAAAGAGGGGGGGGCGAGCGCCCTCCCCCATCCTGGACCATACCGGACCATACCGAGCCACAGCCTTCGAACATGGGGGGTGTGTGCTTTGGGGCAGAGGGGGCCCCTGCGCCCCCCACCCCAAAGCACCTTGTCCCCATGTTGATGAGGACAAGGGCCTTTTCATTAGTCATGTGCAATTCGTTTTGTTCCGAATTTGTTTTTTAACGAATTTCGACAAATTTGTTAATTCGAGAATATCCGAATTAACGAAAACCCGTTTAAAGAATTTTTCCGAATATTCGTAAATTCGATAAAATTGGACATTCGTAAATTCGGGCATTCGTACTCAGTGTGTAATTTACATTCGTAAATTAGTAAATTAGTGAATTCATAAATTTGTAAATTTGAAAATTCGGAAATCTGAAATAATAGTTAACTAATAATAATTTAACTATTAGTAATTACTAGTAACTTTTAAATTATAGGTATTGTAATTTCCTTTCAAATTTGGCTGTTAGTGAACGTAACACATACAAATTTATCCGAAGTTATGAATGATCCGAAAAAACGTAATGGAAAGTAATGAATTAATAATAATAAATAACAATAATAATAATAACAACGTTTTATTATTATTATTTATTATTAATTTGTTCCGTTCCATTTGTTTAGATGCAGCATTCATTTTGGATAATTCGTAACTTCGGATAAATTCGTATTTGTTACGTTCACTGACAGTCAAATTTGAAAGGAAATTACAATACCTATAATTTAATAGTTAGTTACTATTTCAGATTTTTGAATTTTCGGGTTTTTGGATTTTCAAACTTCGAATTTACAAATTTCCGAATTTTCTAATTTACAAATGTACGATTTTACGAATTTACAAATGTACGAATTTACGAATGTACAAATGTAAAAATGTACGAATGAATGAATG
Organism: Aquarana catesbeiana; assembly: GCF_042186555.1. NCBI lineage: Eukaryota > Metazoa > Chordata > Amphibia > Anura > Ranidae > Aquarana > Aquarana catesbeiana. The sequence goes on along the minus strand of NC_133329.1, from coordinate 329,560,972 downwards.
TACGAATGAACGAATGAACGAATGTTCGAATTTACGAATGTACGAATGAGCGCATTTACAAATTTACGAATTTACGAATGAACTAATTTACGAATCGCAGTCATAACGAATGACCCGAAAAACGAAAAAAAATAATAAACTAATGAAACGAAAACAAAAATGAACTAATTTTTTGGCTGTGCACATGTCTACTTTTCATGACAACCCTTGCCCAGTGATTGTCGGGGTCTGCAGGCGGGGACTTATCGTGATCTGAAAGCCCCGTTTAACAAGGGGCCCCCAGATCACGGCCCCCCACCCTAGGTGAATGAGTATGGGGTACATCGTACCCCTGCCCATTCACCCAAATAAAAAAGTGTCAAAAAGAAACACACTACACAGGTTTTTAAAGTATTTTATTAAAGCAGCTCCGGCTCTTCTCCCTCTTCTGGCGACGTGTTCTTCTCCTCTCTCCCCGCTATCTTCTGCTCTTTTGCTGGGTCTTCTCCCACTGCTCTTCTTCCGATGTTGACTCAACGCGATCTCCCGGTGTAATGCTGGGTTCGCCGTGTGCAATGACTTATATTGGCATGGGGCGGGTGCCACCCGATGATGTAAGTTAGAGGCCATGCCCCAGGTGATGACATCACAAGGGGCGTGGCCTCTAACTTACGTCCAGGGGCGGACTGACAACTCATGGGGCCCCCAGGCAATTGAAGATTATGGGGCCCCCAGGCTTACAGATGGCCGTCATGCCAGGAGTAAGTAACAAACAAAACAACATATCGAGTAGAGCAGTCAGGATGAGCACCACGCTCACATCAGAGTCCTCCCTTACATCAGAGTCCCAACATTCTCCCTATAAATCACAGTCCACAGAGTGCCACCTTACGACAGAGCCCCCCAGTGTGTCACCCTATGGCAGAGCCACCAGAGTGTCACCTTCCATCAATGTCCCCTTACACACACCTTTGCACCTTAGTGCTTGGTGTGGCAGGCAGCTGTCGGAAAAAAGGCTTTTCATTAGAAAACTTTCACTTGAACTACCCAAGTGAGTCGTTGAGCCAGCTGAATAGTGAACTGCTGTGGCTGGCCTCAGATCAGGCAGTGGGGCATGTGAATAAAGGCCATGTTTGATGTGTGCCATGACATCACTGCACAGGTGTGTACCCAGACCTGCTGCCTGATCCGAGGCCGAGCTCTGCAGTGCACCAATTAGATGGCTCCAAATGGCAACAAGTGCATTTTTCGCGGGCATGGGATTGTTAGATCGACTTCTGTTGAGCAGCAGTGGGCACACCTGGTTCATACAGTATACACACACGCATCCACAGTATACATACATATAGACACACATGCACAGTATACATACACACATACAGTATACATACAGTATACACTCACATGCAGTATACATACGCACCTACAGTATACATACACAGTATACATACACATGCAGTATACATAAACACATACAGTATACATACAGTATACACGCACATACAGTATACATACACACATACAGTATACATACAGCATATATACACACATACAGTATACATACACATGCAGTATACATACACACATACAGTATACATACAGTATACATACACATGCAGTATACATACACACGTACAGTATACATACACATGCACAGGGCTTTTTTTCAGCGGGAACGAGGGGGAACGCAGTTCCGGCACCTCCAGAACTGAATGTATGTACTGGCAAGGGGTGCTGGAAGGTCTATTGTTGCTGGCTGCTGGGGTATCTATTGTCACTGGTGGGGATCTATTTTTGTGTGGTGGGTCTGTTGTTGCTGGGAAAGTCTACTGTTGCTGGTGGGGGGGGTCTTATTTTGCTGGGAGGTCAAATGTTGCTGGGTGGGATCTACTGTTGAGGGAGAGGTCTATTGTTGCTGGCTGCTGGAGGGTCTATTGTTGCTAGGGTGGTATTTTGTTGTGGGGGGTCCATTGTTGCTGGGATGGTACTGTGTTGTGGGGGGTCCATTGTTGCTGGGGGAAAGTAATTTATTGTGTGGGGAATCTGTTGTTGCTGGGGGGGTCCTTTGTTTCTGGGGTGGCTGACCAGAATCCATTTTGTAAAGCTCAGCCAGCTTACCTTATCAGGCAGCCGCCCGTCCCACACTGCAAGCTGTGTCCCCGCCTCCCTCTCCTCTCCTCCAGCAGTCGGCATCTCCTGCTCCTGTGTCAAAAAAGTCACGCTGTGGAAGGGGGCATGTACAGCATGTTCCTATTGGCTGAGGGGGCAGTGCAGAGGCAGAGCAGATATAATCTCGGGATTTTCAAAATGATGTCGGTGTCAGACATTTCAGGGACAGATGTAAAAATACACAGATTTTTACATACTGTCCCCTAGTTTTACTGAGGCTGGCCATCGTTATGGGGCCCCCTAGTGGCATGGGGCCCTCGGTCAGTGTCCGAGTGCCCGAATGGTCAGTCCACCCCTGCTTACGTCATCGGGTGGCCCCGGTCCATGCCAATATAAGTCATTGCACACGGTGGACCCAGCATTACAGCGGGAGATCGCGTTGAGTCAACATCGGAAGAAGAGCAGTCGGAGAAGACCCAGCAAAAGAGCAGAAGATAGTGGAGAGAGAGGAGAAGACCCAGAGAGAGGAGAAGAACCGGAGAGGGGAGAAGACCCAGAGAGAGGAAAAGAACCGGAGAGGGGAGAAGATCCAGCAAAAGAGCAGAAGATAACGGGAGAGAGAAGAACACGTCGCCAGAAAAGGGATGTACCCCATACTCATTCACCTAGGGTGGGGGGCCGTGATCTGGGGGGCCCCTTGTCAAAGGGGACTTCCAGATCATGATAAGTCCCTGCCCGCAGACCCCGATAACCACAGGGCAAGGGTTATCGGGAAGAGGCCCTTGTCCTCATCAACATGGAGATGAGGTGCTTTGGGGTGGGGGGCACAGGGGCCCCCTGTGCCCCAAAGCACCTACCCCCCATGTTGAGGGCATGTGGCCTGATATGGTCCAGGATGGGGGGAGCGCTCGCTCTTCCCCCCCCTTTCCTGACCTGCCGGGCTGCATGCTCGGATAAGGGTCTGGTATGGATCTTGGGGGGAACTTCACGCAAAATTTGGTCGGGGTTCCCCTTCAAGATTCTCAGCACACAAGTTGCACTGCAAGTTGGATCATCTTGATCCGATTTCTGGTGAGACTTCTATGCAAATCAATGAGCTCCCATAGGGAACCATTGATTTTGAATAGAAACAGAGAAACGCGGCTGAAAGCTAGCATAGCTAAACGGCCATTGATGCCAATGCAAAACGCGAAAAAAATCGTGTTTTTAACACCGCTTTTTTTCTTGGCGTCGGTACTAGCTTTGCAGCCGTTCTTTAAAACATCCGTGGGCATGTAGGCTTATTGTCAAAGCTTAATTGAACAAGCTGAAGTTAGAAGCCGATTGGCTACCATGCACAGCTGCACCAGACTTTGCACTCTCCAGTTTTACTAAATCAACCCGTTTCGTGCTCCTTTTTCCTGGAGAAGTACTGCATTGTTTGCCATGTTTCCCCTGGAGACTTTGAGTGTGCCTCCCAGACAGAGTGGGAGAATAAGAGGAGCAAGTGACCTCATAGTGCACCTGTTGTTGCTACTGGTTGTCAAACAAAGCATGATGTTTATCATTTAGGTAAAAAAAAAGTTTTTGTTGTTCCACAAAACCCAATTGGGTGGACTCATGTTACTCCTATCGTACCATAAAGATTACCAATCTAAAGGTAAAACTGGTTACTACAAGGGGAATGGGTTGTAAAGGCTAAAAGGAGATTAAGGGGGACAGTGGACATCTGTGAGCAATCTGAAAACTTTGGGGTCTTGTCTGTTAACAAAGGAAGTATTCTGAGTTGGACATTCTGTGAGGATAGGACGTGATGGGAAATCCCTTACAATGACACGCACAAAAAATTATTTTTAATTAGCGTGGGGAAGGGTTAGAACTTCTGCCACAATTTTTAAGGCTGTCAGTCCCTTCCTGTCCAGTGGGATGACCATACCAAATATTTCTTATCAAAGTGTCACAGAGGCACTTAATAAGGAAATCACAAGAGGGTCGCAGACAGAAGAAAAAACTAGGGCTGCACCGAAATTTCGGCCACCAAAACATATCGGCCGAAAATGGCCCTTTCGGCAAAAGGGCGAAAGAGAATTTTTGCCGATACCGAAAGGGGTGGGGCCTGGGCGGGGGTTCCACCCCCGCCCCTGGTGCCGCCTATCAGGGGGCTTCCTATACTGTAGAAGAGAGGAGAGCCGCCGCCTGTTTGATTACAGCGCCGGGAACATCACAGCTTTCATTTCAATAGCTGTGTGTTCCCCGCTGCGCGCCGTCACATACAGCCCCTCCCCCTTGTCCGGGCACTTTGATAGACAGATCACCCGTCCAATGGGATGGGTGATCTGCCTATCAAAGTGCCCGGACAAGGGGGAGGGGCTGTATGTGACGGCGCGCAGCGGGGAACACACAGCTGGACGGGTGATCTGTCTATCAAAGTTCCCAGACAAGGGGGAGGGGCTGTATGTGACGGCGCGCAGCGGGGAACACACAGCTATTGAAATGAAAGCTGTGATGTTCCCGACGCTGTAATCAGACAGGCGGCGGCGGCTCTCCTCTCCCTTCACTGGCTGCAATGGGGACACAGGCTGCACTACTGGGGACACTGGCTGCACTACTGGGGACATTGGCTGCACTACTGGGGACACTGGCTGCACTTCCGGGGACACTGGCTGCACTACTGGGGACACTGGCTGCAGTACTGGGGACACAGGCTGCACTACTGGGGACACAGGCTGCACTACTGGGGACACAGGCTGCTCTACTGGGGACACAGGCTGCTCTACTGAGGACACTGGCTGCACTACTGGGGACACTGGCTGCACTACTGGGGACACTGGCTGCAACGGGGACACTAGCTGCACTACTGGGGACACTGGCTGCACTACTGGGGACAAAGGCTGCACTACTGGGGATACTGGCTGCACTACCGGGGACACACTGGCTGGCTGCATCTGATGGGCACTGGTGAGGCTGCATTGATCTCTTGTATTATGTCCGCAGTCTCTGACCATCTCCTGTACCATGTCCCCAGTCTCTGACCATCTCCTGTAACATGTCCCCAGTCTCTGACCATATCCTGTACCATGTCCCCAGTCTCTGACCATATCCTGTACCATGTCCCCAGTCTCTGACCATCTCCTGTACCATGTCCGCAGTCTCTGACCATCTCCTGTACCATGTCCCCAGTCTCTGACCATCTCCAGTACCATGTCCCCAGTCTCTGACCATCTCCTGTACCATGTCTGCAGTCTCTGACCATCTCCTGTACCATGTCTGCAGTCTCTGACCATCTCCTGTACCATGTCTGCAGTCTCTGACCATCTCCTGTACCATGTCTGCAGTCTCTGACCATCTCCTGTACCATGTCCCCAGTCTCTGACCATCTCCTGTATAAAAATATTTTAAAAAACAGTCACTTTCTGTATCGGTTTCGGTTTTCGAGATCAAGGAAGATTTTTTTTCGGTATCGGTTTCGGCACCAAAAAACCCATTCGGTGCATCCCTAGAAAAAACCCTATGAAATATTTAACTCTTAAGCAATCTATCCCAAAAAAAAAATGGACAGAGTTTGTAAGGATTTAAAGCTTTGAGTAACATAAGAATTTAATTCCAAAGATTTTAAAAAGCTTTTTTTGGGTCTAACTGAGTAGAAGGAAATGCGAGATCTATATCTTTGTTAACAAGCACCTTATTTATAAATCAGTAATGAGCATCTCTTTCCAACAATATCTTAAAGCCATCACATGAGATGCTTAAGATCTCTGGAACACAACTGCTCCAATGGCTGGAGACAGAGAACAGCTGGACCTAGTTTGTAGGTTTTTTATTTTATTTACCATAGTGGAAATCTGATTGGCTGGTTTTGGAAAGGGTAGGGTTACCGGCATCTTGCACTGATCCTCCCTCTGGCAATGCCAGTTGTGGTTACAGCAACCTTGTTACATCATTGATCATAATAGCTAACTAGTGCGTGCCAAGATCTTTGTAGCAGCTCAAGTCAGTGTAATTCTCTCCACAAAGGAGTAACTACATGTATGTGTATCACCCCCAGGGAAATGGAACAGCTCCTCGTGAATCTTAAATGGGATTAAGTATATATTTCTGTTTAAACAGCAAAGCACAAAATAATTTCTTATTTGAGCAGAGTTTATGTAGCTACAAGAGACAGAATACTTTTTGAACAGATAAGAAATCTTTCTGAAAAATATAAATTCATGTAAACTTAATTGTCATACTAAAAGGTAGCCAACATACAGGGCTAGTCTGGCAATAAGTGAACGTTCTGCCAAACAAAACTTGTAAGCCCACATTTATATACATGGGTAAACTTTGCTACGGTCAGTGGAGGAGTTTAGTTTGTATTTTGATACTGCTGAAAATTCTGCCAACTTTTTTTTTTTTAGTTTTGGATGAAGTGTAGAAGAATTTGATTTTTTGTTTTTCTTTTTTTTTTTCTACAATTTGGGGCTCTGTTGGAGAGAATTTCTCTCGCTTGCGGTGACTATGACAACTCCTAACTAGAGAGGAAGTGAGGGAAAATCTGCAAACACAAAAACAACAAAGGTAGGGGGGTTCTAGCCTTTCCACAATCTGCTAAAAAAATATTCTTTCATTTTTTGGAAGTGACTGCTCAGTATGGATAGAAATTTAATTTGACATAGAGGTACCCTCATCCCAAAAAATCATATAGGAAAATTGAAGTATAGTGGGGCAGCAGGATTTTCATTGTACCGTTGAAGGACTTCAAATTCCATACTATGGATGGAAATACTATATATCCAACTACCTTGTACTGGCCTACATCTTTTCTTTAAAAAGACCATAACAACATTAAACATTGACCTACTAATAGGTAAATATGCAGTTTTATCAACTTCTATAGACCACATATTAATATGCCTTATGTGTTTATACATACAGTACATATATATTTATATACAGAAATCTAAAGGCCTTGTAGATGTGCTCCCATGCTCGCCCATGATCCTCTTCTGTGATGCCCCCCGTGGCTATATGCTGGCTGTGTGTGAATTTTGGGGTAAGTTTTCTTTTCCACACCACTCTGCTTAAGTAATGTGTAACTAAAACTGTAAATTGCATATTGTGTAGTTACTATAATCATGTATGATTACCATACATACAGTATATTTATGTGTTTTCGTTTATATTTTAGTGTTTACTCCCTCTTTATCCTCCTGAAGAAGTGGGCAACCACGAAACATGTTGAGAGCCTGACGGCCCACACTAATGGGGCGTACACACGGTCGGACTTTTCAGCTACAAAAGTCCGACAGCCTGTCTGACAGACTTTCGACGGACTTTCGACGGACTTGCGGCGGACTTTCTAACGAACAGACTTGCCTACACACGATCACACAAAAGTCCGTCGAATTCTTACGTGATGACGTACACCGGACTAAAATAAGGAAGTTGATAGCCAGTAGCCAATAGCTGCCCTAGCGTGGGTTTTTGTCCGTCGGACTAGCATACAGACGAGCGGATTTTTCGACCGAACTCGAGTCCGTCAGAAAGATTTGAAGCATGTTTCAAATCTAAAGTCCGTCGGATTTGAGGCTGAAAAAGTCCGTTGAAAGTCCGGAGAAGCCCACACACGATCGGATTACCAGCCAGCTTTAGTCCGTCAGCGTCCGTTGGACTTTTGTAGACGAAAAGTCCGACCGTGTGTACGCGGCATTATACTACTCCTTGAGGGGCTTCTCAGGCAGAGGTGGCTCCCTTGGTGGGAGTGTAGGAACCGTCAAGAGGGATTCAACTTTTCTGTCCCATGTTTTGTATTCTTCAAAATACGTAATTTTCCTAATGTTTTTTTATTCTGTATATGTTTATAATAAAACTTTTTAACACTATAAAATTTGTCCTTGACAGTACCATGAAAATCCCGCTGCCCCACTATACTCCAATTTTTCTATACTCTTTCATTTGTGTCTGTGTTGCTGTTGTTGGAGGTTTGATCGTTCTAGCAGCCATACTGACAGGTAAAGTTTCAGGCTTTCCTAATGATGCAGAAGCTTACTTGCTCCTTCAATGCCTCCTGCTCATTCTTACTGGCCAGTGAAAGAGCCCATTATAATAATGAACTATTAGGAATGTATGGGGCTAAAAGAGGCCATAGATGTCAGCCAGGTTAGCAGGGGCCGGACGAATTTTGATCTATGATTGTGTGGGACTCCACAGGTATGTTCGTGCCCCCTAGGTCCATACACATTAGACCTGCATCAGGGTTTTTTTTCTTAAAAATCTAGAAAAGCTTGGTGTGTAATCCATAATACTGTTTTACTGGGCCTGTTGAACTCTAAATTCCTATATGTAATTTTTACTTACTTGGAATATATATTCCTTACTATAGCACTGTGTTTCATAACCCAATATTGAAATAATGTTGTAAAGCTGTTGATACTGTAATCCTCTAATGGCCATTCAAATCTCTACATTTGCCTGTGGTATAACCTCTTATTTTATCACAGGAACCTGTAGGTAAGATTAAAACAGAATTATCTATGTAGGCGGTTGAGATCAATGTGTTATAAAAACTCAATATATTGTCTCAATATCTTATCTTGCTCTGGTAAACTGGAGTCCATATGTAAGGGTTTACGTCATGGCATCCTTGGACACACCCCTCTTCTTCTTGGATGGTACAGTCACTTACCTGTTGTTTAGAGAAACTCTGCCATTTTGTGTCATCTTCACCAGGCCTAAAGCCTGCTCACACACATATTCCCAGCCTGAGGCCTGTTACCCCTAATCAACAAATGTCCATTCAAAGTACATTTTAACCTCTTTACTGAATATCTTCTCTCCAGCATATCTTATAAGGTTTCAGGTAATTATAATTACAGTTTATGACTCACTAACAGAAGTTCACAGTGCAGAACACTCTCCTCCTTCTCATATCTTTCCATGAAGTGGTCACACAAGCGCAGAACTTGAGGAATAGTGTAAGTCATCTTCCCCAGATGGTACACTCACTTATCTCAGGTTCTACTCAGAGAGGGTGTTCCTGGGATATCGAGAGAGATCCTCCATAGGCCAAGGGGCCACTGTATACCAAGCCATGGGACCTGCTTAGCGAGGGTCAAGGTTTCTCCATCTGCTCCCAGATGTCCTCACTCCTCAGAGGGCCTGCAGAGGGCTCTTTAGTTCAGCTCCAGCAGAGCACTACATCTTTGCTAATAAGGGGTGTTCTGCTACCACACCCCATGTGCACTAGGCCTCACCAACAGCTGGCATATAAAGGGGCACTATTTCCAGTGATTACATTACTAAAGGAGAGATACCAATTAAAGGTCACTAACAGTTGCCAACACATATACTTGCTACTGCAAACTTTCTAAAATATTAGTCCCAGTCCTGGGGACAATGTCACCCCTGTCCACACTTAACATACCCACTATCCAGGAGGTCACGCCCAGATCATGTACGCTTCCCCCTAAATATGCAGGAACCACCCACTTGTGACCACAATCCCCTTAGATAATACCCTTTTTTTTAAATTACTGCCAATGCTCAATAACTCAAACAAGGGTGATTTCAAGACACAGCACCGACTCAGGACAGAGCACCTGAATAAGGGAATGCACCGGCAAAAGGACTGTTGGCATGTACTTGTTGCTTCAAAGGCTGCAGTGAAGGACTACAAAAAGACATAATACAGCAGCCAGCAATATGCAAGAAATAGGGACAGCTCAACTATGAGTACACACAAATGAATTTAGCATTACATGTTCCATTAAAGTAAAACTAAAGTTTTTTTAATTTTAATTTTATGTTGGATACAGTAAGGGGGGGTTTTAACCCCTGTCAGGTTTTTGCCATCTATGTCCCATAGAGGAGGAGACTTCCCTTCACTTATTGCCCCATAGCCAAAATAGGAAGAGGAAATTCCTTGTCACAAGGGTCACAATAATGAGTGCTCCCATTGAAAGATTTCCCCTAAAATCTTGTTCTGGTGACAACCTAAAATTTGGGAAAAATCTGGGAAACAATGTGGACCCCTGGCCCCTGATGACATCACTTTTGACGAAACATGTAGGATGGAGCATGGTGCGCTGACATTATTGCATTCTGTGTGAGATAGCAGGATAGTAAGAGGGAAAATTCATTTATTTTTAAGCTTATTTACTTACATTTGTGAGTTTTTAGTATTGGATTTTATTCATAATTATGAAATGGTTCACCTGCACTGTTGAGAGCTTTCTTTTATATGTTATGATGATATGTTTATGGTTTGAGGAGGCATCTTGATTTGATGATCGGCTGTCAGTGTCCTGTTCCCTTGCTGGGGAGCTTTCCTTTATGCGAGATATGACATTGTTTTATTTTGAGGTCTTAAAATGATTATTATTATAATACAGGATTTATATAGCGTCAACAGTTTGCGCAGCACTTTACAACGTTAGGGCAGACAATACAATACGATTCAATACAGGAGGAATCAGAGGGCCCTGCTCGTTAGAGCTTACAATCTTTGTCCTTAGTGCTTGTAGTGGTGGCCAGCATTCAAACAGAGGGATCTTTTAATGAAAGATTTGGCAGTTGATTGTTTTGGGTCACCATTTACTCTAATGCCGCGTACACACGACCGGACTTTATGGCATACTTTGCACGGCGGACTTTTCGACGGACTTTATGACGGACTTTCCAAATGAACGGACTTGCCTACACACGATCAACCAAAGTCCGACGGATTCGTACGTGATGATGTACGACCAGACTAAAACAAGGAAGTTCGTAGCCAGTAGCTAATAGCTGCCCTAGCGTCGGTTTTCGAGTCTGTCGGATAGATTTGAAACATGATTCAAATCTAAGTCCGTCAAACTTGGAGCCCACACACGATCGAATTGTCCGACAAAATCCAGTACGCCGGACCAAGTATGCCGTAAAGTCCGATCGTGTGTACACGGCATAAGGAAGCTCTTAGGACTTGTTTGGTTGCACAACAATTATTTTATATTTTACATGTTTGACTTTGTTTGTACTGTATGTTAATATGTGTTGTCAATTGGTTCACTTTATTTACAATTTATATTTAAAGTGGTAGCGCAGCATATTTGTGGAATCACAGCAATAAAAACCTAAAAGGTATTCTAATCTCTCTCCACTTTATCCAAAATTTTAAGAAAAGTTTTGCCTTTAGTTATATTTTATTCCATACATTGACAATCTCTGCAAAAAAAAAATATGCTACTTTATCCAATTAGCAGATTGGTAACTGCTACATCTCCAGGCATTCTTTTTATAGTGACAGGTTCTCTTTAAACATTGAGTTTCATTAACTCCTAGATTGTTTTCAGTGTTTCAAACACCAAAGTTTACATTAATGAGCAATGCACATTTCCAGTGAGTAATAACCAACTAAATTTTGACAGCATTCTTTTCAGTCATGTTTATATGTGTTGTACATATATAGATGTGTTTTATTTCAGTTGTAATCTTGGATAAGAGTGTTGTGGGTTATGTTTATATCTAATGATGTATTCCCACTGTAATGCATGCTTCAAGCTGCCGTCCTAATTCGTTTTCTTTATTGTATCTCATATAATGTTGTGTTGTTAATTCCTTAGTTATATATTTTATGTATGAAGATACAGGAGGGATCGTGAAACTTGATAATGTAAAAATATTAAATCTAACTTTATTCTGAAAGAGTCTGTTCTTGGAAGCTTTATCGGTTGAAAACAGTCAAGTTTTTACAGTTTAATTGTAAAAAAGGAAGAAGAAAAGTGGTAGAATCAGATTCGTACTTTAAACATTTTGGTGCAAAGGTTGCATTGAAAACATCGGAACTTGTGATATCAGTGAGAGTCCTAATGGGGTTTATTCTCTAATGATGCTTTTTCTAGCCACCTTGTCACACAGTAGCTGCCTTTAAAGGGGTTGTAAAGGTAAGTGTTTTTTCACCTTAATGCATCCTATGGTGAAAAAACACCTGGCAGTGACCGCCCCCCCCGTTGTACTTACCTGAACCCTCGAACTTGTCCCACAGGGACACGCCGTCTCTCGGCTAGGGGGTTCTTGGCTGTTGATTGGATCGATTGATAGCAGCGCAGCCATTGGCTCCCACTGCTGTCAATCAAATTCAATGACGCGGCCGCCGGGAGCGGGGCCGAGTCCAGCATTCGGCGTCCATAGATGGGAACCCCCGTGAGAGCGCTTCTCCCAGGGGGTTATCTAATGTTGGGAGGAGCTGAGAGAGCCGCCGAGGGACCCCAGAAGACCAGGTTCGGGGCCACTCTGTGCAAAACGAGCTGCACAGTGGAGGTAAGCATGATTTGTTTGTTATTTAAAAAAAAAAAAAAAGGAACCTTTAGTACTTTAAGTTCCTTTTGGTAACGTAACAGAAGGGAGCTCTAGACTGGTTCAGTCTAGATATAATTTATCGCTACATTCAATAAACAACCAACATTCTTGGGGGTTTCAAGCACTCCCTTCATCATGGCTTAACAAATGTCCAAACACAGAAACAATAATGTAATATACTGCAGCCATCATTAGATTTGGTGGTTTCAATAGTTCGAACTAAGTACATTTTCTGCAAGTACAGTGTTGTGTTCCACTTAGGCCCCTTTCACACTGAGGTGCTTCTAAACTGCTAGTAAAACACTGAGCGGTTTTGAAGAGCTTTTCAGGCGCTTTTGAAGCGCTTTCCATTCATTTCAATGGAGAGGGGCGTTTTTTCACCGCCCTGCCAGTGCACTGCCCCAGTGTGGAAGCATTCATTGATTTTAATTGAAATTGTTTTTCGTGAGCTTTTCCAGTGCTTTTTTTAGCGTGAAAGCGCCTGAAAAGTGCCTCAGTGTGAAAGGGGTCTTATGTTTCTGTTGCATTTAACTGCATCATGTTACTGATGTTCTGATGTATACTGTCATCTAGTGGTAGTTCTTCCCCACTACATCTTGTTTATCTTTTGTATTTGGTATCTCCTTCTGTTCTGTCTTCCTCTTTAGTGCTAGTTAGTTCAGTCCTATCTAGACCCTCTCTGCTTCTTCCATATTTCCCCAGTCAGCCTTGGTCATGTCAGGGACAAGGTTTAGAAAATCATTGCCTTCTTACACTTTAAATGACTAGAAAAAACATCCTTATTTAACCACTTCAGCCCCGGAAGGATTTACCCTCTTAATGACCAGGCCATTTTTTGTGATATGGCACAGCGTTGCTTTAACTGACAATTGCGCGGTCGTGCGACGTTGTACCCAAACAAAATTAATGTCCTTTTTTTCCCCACAAATAGAGCTTTCTTTTGATGGTATTTGATCACCTCTGTGGGTTTTATTTTTGAAATAAAAGCAATATTTTTTACTTTCTGCTGTAAAACATATCCCATAAAAAAATGTAAAAACTCGAATTTCCTTATTAATTTAGGCCAATATGTATTCTGCTCCATGTTTTTAGTAAAACAAAATCCCAATAAGCGTGTATTGATTGGTTTGCGCAAAAAGTTATAGCGTCTACAAACTATGGGATAGATTTATGGACTTTTTAATTTTTTTTTTACTAATAATGGCAGCAAACAGAGATTTTTAGTGGGACTGCGACATTGTGGCGGATAAATTGGACACCCAACTGACACTTTTTGGGGACACTAATACAGCGATCAATGCTAAAAATATGCACTGTTACTGTACTAATGACACTGGCAGGGAAGGAGTTAACATCAGGGGCGATCAAAGGGTTAAAAGTGTTCTCTGGGTGTGCTTACTAACTGTGGAGGAGGTGCTTTGACTGGGGAAATGTAAAAATCCACGACCCTGCTCAGCAGGAACACAGGATCAGCACATTCCCCTCTCACAGAACGGCGGTCTGCCTTGTTTACATAGGAAGACCACCGATCTGCCTTTCTCCAGAACGATCAGCGGGTCCCGGTGGAAATCGCGTCCGCTGGACCCGCTGATTGGCTCCTGCTGTGTCCAATCACAGAGTGAGCGGGTCGCCAATGGCACACGCGCCCCAGAATTGGAAATATCAGATCATGTGCTAGGTACGCGATTTGGCACTGAGCTGCCACCCTGCCGCAGCAAATGTATGTGGGGCGTCCGCTAAGAGGTTAAAGATAATATCAAATCGCAACTTAAGCCAATTTTTTTGTTCATTTTTAAAAAAGTGGGAAAGGATTAAAACCTTGTCAGGGGTTTATTAGAAATTAAATCTGGCCAGTCCAACAGGGATCAGACAGATTTCTATTGGTGTCTGGACTCCCCAATTGACGTAAGTCAATTGTTTAATGAACTTCTGCTGAAGGGACATGTTGGAAAATTTTCCATCAATTAGCCACTGCAGCCAATTGGGTGCCTCTGTCAGAATACAATGTGCTGGTGGGACGTTCACCGCTATAGCTACTATTGGACCCCAGCTTGCTCACCTCTTGGTGGGGAAGTCCTGAAAACTGTGACCTGGTACTAACATGCAGCAAATCCCATCTTCACCATCAGGAGTTCTGGTGAAGTGCTTAGACAACACATCTCGGGTGAGCCTGCATCATTCGTCAGGGTGACCTGCTTCTACAGTATAGTTATCCTGCTGGTTGGTGGAAGTGTCTCTACTGCTATAGCTACTGGCCTCCAGACCTGACCCCTGACCGTGACACTGTCTTTTAATTGCTCTTTAACTGTGTGGGGGATGGTTTAACTGTAGGAAGACAGAGATCCGTGTTCCTGCTTAGCAGAAACACAAGATCTCTGTCTTCCTTACTAGCGATCTGCCTTGTTTGTGGGGCGGTCCTTAAACGGTTAAGGAAAAATTGTGTTGCATTTAAAGGAGAAGTATAGCCAAAGTTATTTTGGCTATACTTCTCCTGGGAATCACAGGTGTGCAGTTCATTCTGCACTCCTATGACCCTGTTTCAGCCGACAGTAGACTAAAGCCCGTTGTAGGCTGATGTCACTGAGCCAGTTCAGGCTCTGAAAAGATCCCAACCATATGGTCGAGATACGCCCATAAGCCTGAGACTCCATGCACACTAACTTTTTTTTAAGCACCTAGAAGCTGTTATTAGCATTTTTGTCTGCTCCTAGAAGCTAAATAGTTTTTTCCTATGTATCCATGCACACTATTTTAGGATATTAGCATTTTTTGAGCTTTAGCGTCTAGGAGCAGAAAAAAATTGTTTTTGTAGAGTTTTTCCAGAGCATTTTTCCAGCAGAAAAAATGCTGAATGCTCCTAAACGCTCCTAACTGTTTCTAAATGCTACTGAAATGCTACTAACAGCTTTTTTTTAGATTTTTTTTTCTTCATGTACTAAAAAAACGCTAATAAAATGCTAATGCTCCTAAAAGCTTCTAAAAGCTACTGAAATGCTAGTCTAGTAGAAGCTGGCACAAAAATGCTATTATCAGCATTTTTCATATAGCGTTTTTTTCTAGCTTTTTTTGAGCTTATGAAAAATGCTAGTGTGCATGGAGCCTGAACCGGCAGCCAGCTTAGCCAGGAGCATGAGCCAGCCACTCCTGCCCCCTGCACAACCCAGAGCTCTACTAAGATCTGGAGGGGCAAAGCAGAGAGCCAATGACTGACAGCCACCAGCTCTCTGCTCATGGAACACTGAGAATATGAGTGAGAGAATTGAGTGGTCTTTGATCGCTCCGTTCTCAGTCTTAGAGCCGGAGGGGGACAGATGCAACATCGGACAGATTCTGCATCCACCTAGGTGAGTACATTTTTTTTTTTTTAGTTAACCCACACTTCTCTTTTAACTTCTGTGTCTCATTAAAGGGGAACCCTATCTATTTTATTTTAAGTTTTAAACTGAGTTGGTAGGGTTTGAGCCCCCACTGTGTTTTGATTGCTGTCTATGCCCCTGACAAGCAAATATCCTTCCAACCCTGGTCTTTCTGGCTTTATGTGTGGTGTCAATAGTTCCCTACCAAGGTCATATACAATAGCAAAGACCCAGAGAAAGATCAGATTTACTGCCTCTCTATGCCGGAAATTAGGAAAAAATGGCTAGACTTTAACTTCAGATAAACAACATCAAGCTTCTGACATTTTTGCACAATCTGCTTATGGTGTGACGTAGCCAGTCAATTTGATTTGATCTACCTTGACACACAGGAACATTGTGGGAGAAATAAACCAGCCAAAAGGAACAAGACTTACAGATCACTGATTGGTCTCCGGAATAGAATAGACAGAGTCAGTGGCTCAGAATATTACATTTATGCATTAAAGTTTACTCTACACTATGGTGGCCTGCAGCTCTTGTGTTTAAAGTCAGCAGTAGTAGATTTCATGTGGTTTCTGTTGGATGGGATTTGGAAAGACAGAATAGAAAACAAAAGCTTTTATGTATATCTTCTTGCAAATGAGTCCAGAGGACCGTGACTAAACTAATAAGTAGAAAAGAGAAAAATAGGTTTTAAACCACACATATGTTTGTAATGAAATATCCCGACAAATAGGAGGATCTGTCGCATGAAACCTTTGGATCGAAACTTGCCATATTAGATGACCACGGTGTCATTTTAGAAAAAACAAGAACCTTTGTTCTTTTCTCTGAAAAACATTTTTCCCTACAATGCAGTAGGAACTTACTTCGGGCCTCACAGACAGCATGATATTAAGGAAGGAGTAGACGGAAAAAGAGACAACCTTGTTAGGGTATAAGGTCCAGTATTTCATGTTAAATCTTCTACTGCAAGTAAAGAAACTAAAAAGGATAACTGAAAAAACAACAACCCCTACTCCGCGCTAAGCCTACCCAAAGAAAATGAGTTAAAAATAAATAAAATATGAACGAGCTGAGAGATATGGAGGATCTCACCGCCACCCTGCACAACCAGATGGAGACCTTTCGAGAGACCTGGAGATCATGGCAGCATTTTGTGTATACTGATGCTTTGCTGGCTGATGATTGGCCAAGCATGCACTATAACCCGATGATTGACCAAGTATGCACTATGACCCACATGCTTTGGCCAATCACAGCGCGGTAAGAACGGAGAGCCATAATTGGCCAAAGGCAGGGTGGCTTTGGCCAATTATTACTTACTTACAGGCAGGCAGCTGCTGTATTTTCAGTCAGTGTACTGTATCCTGTGCACAGTGTGCAACTAAAGCTAACTGCAGACAATTGCTCGTGTTCTCTTCCTAATAATGCCTCAGGCAGGCAGCTGCAGTATTTTCAGTCAGTGTACTGTATCCTGTGCACAGTGTGCAACTAAAGCTAACTGCAGGCAATTGCTGGTGTTCTCTTCCTAATAATACCACAGGCAGGCTGCTGCAGTATTTTCAGTCAGTGTACTGTATCCTGTGCACAGTGTGCAACTAAAGCTAACTGCAGATAATTGCTGGTGTTCTCGTCCTAATAATACCATATGCAGGCAGCTGCAGTATTTTCAGTCAGTGTACTGTATCCTGTGCACAGTGTGCAACTAAAGCTAACTGCAGACAATTGCTGGTGTTCTCTTCCTAATAATACCTCAGGCAGGCAGCTGCAGTATTTTCAGTCAGTGTACTGTATCCTGTGCACAGTGTGCAACTAAAGCTAACTGCAGACAATTGCTGCTATTCTCTTCCTAATAATACCACAGACAGGCAGCTGCAGTATTTTCATTCAGTGTACTGTATCCTGTGCACAGTGTGCAACTAAAGCTAACTGCAGACAATTGCTGGTGTTCTCTTCCTAATAATACCTCAGGCAGGCAGCTGCAGTATTTTCAGTCAGTGTACTGTATTCTGTGCACAGTGTGCAACTAAAGCCAACTGCAGACAATTGCTGGTATTCTCTTCCTAATAATACCACAGACAGGCAGCTGCAGTATTTTCAGTCAGTGTACTGTATCCTGTGCACAGTGTGCAATTAAAGCTAACTGCAGACAATTGCTGGTGTTCTCTTCCTAATAATACCACAGGCAGACAGCTGCAGTATTTTCAGTCAGTGTACTGTATCCTGTGCACAGTGTGCAACTAAAGCTAACTGCAGACAATTGCTGGTGTTCTCTTCCTAATAATAATACAGGCAGGCAGCTGCAGTATTTTCAGTCAGTGTACTGTATCCTGTGCACAGTGTGCAACTAAAGCTAACTGCAGACAATTGCTGGTGTTCTCTTCCTAATAATACCATATGCAGGCAGCTGCACTATTTTCAGTCAGTGTACTGTATCCTGTGCACAGTGTGCAACTAAAGCTAACTGCAGACAATTGCTGGTGTTCTCTTCCTAATAATACCTCAGGCAGGCAGCTGCAGTATTTTCAGTCAGTGTACTGTATTCTGTGCACAGTGTGCAACTAAAGCTAACTGCAGACAATTGCTGGTGTTCTCTTCCTAATAATACCACAGGCAGGCAGCTGCAGTATTTTCGGTCAGTGTACTGTATCCTGTGCACAGTGTGCAACTAAAGCTAACTGCAGACAATTGCTGGTGTTCTCTTCCTAATAATACCATATGCAGGCAGCTGCAGTATTTTCAGTCAGTGTACTGTATCCTTTGCACAGTGTGCAACTAAAGCTAACTGCAGACAATTGCTGGTGTTCTCTTCCTAATAATACCTCAGGCAGGCAGCTGCAGTATTTTCAGTCAGTGTACTGTATCCTGTGCACAGTGTGCAACTAAAGCTAACTGCAGGCAATTGCTGGTGTTCTCTTCCTAATAATACCACAGGCAGGCAGCTGCAGTATTTTCGGTCAGTGTACTGTATCCTGTGCACAGTGTGCAACTAAAGCTAACTGCAGACAATTGCTGGTGTTCTCTTCCTAATAATAGAACAGGCAGGCAGCTGCAGTATTTTCAGTCAGTGTACTGTATCCTGTGCACAGTGTGCAACTAAAGCTAACTGCAGATAATTGCTGGCGTTCTCTTCCTAATAATACCATATGCAGGCAGCTACAGTATTTTCAGTCAGTGTACTGTATCCTGTGCACAGTGTGCAACTAAAGCTAACTGCAGACAATTGCTGGTGTTCTCTTCCTAATAATACCTCAGGCAGGCAGAAGTATTTTCAGTTAGTGTACTGTATCCTGTGCACAGTGTGCAACTAAAGCTAACTGCAGACAATTGCTGGTGTTCCCTTCCTAATAATACCTCAGGCAGGCAGCTACATTATTTTAAGTCAATGTGTTGTTTTCTGTGCACAGTGTGCAACTAAAGCCAACTGCAGACAATTGCTGGTATTCTCTTCCTAATAATACCACAGGCAGGCAGCTGCAGTATTTTCGGTCAGTGTACTGTATCCTGTGCACAGTGTGCAACTAAAGCTAACTGCAGATAATTGCTGGTGTTCTCTTCCTAATAATACCACAGGCAGGCAGCTGCAGTATTTTCAGTCAGTGTACTGTATCCTGTGCACAGTGTGCAACTAAAGCTAACTGCAGATAATTGCTGGTGTTCTCTTCCTAATAATACCACAGGCAGGCAGCTGCAATATTTTCAGTCAGTGTACTGTATCCTGTGCACAGTGTGCAACTAAAGCTAACTGCAGATAATTGCTGGTGTTCTCTTCCTAATAATACCACAGGCAGGAAGCTGTAGTATTTTCAGTCAGTGTTCTGTATCCTGTGCACAGTGTGCAACTAAAGCTAACTGCAGACAATTGCTGGTGTTCTCTTCCTAATAATACCTCAGGCAGGCAGCTGCAGTATTTTCAGTCAGTGTACTGTATCCTATGCACAGTGTGCAACTAAAGCTAACTGCAGACAATTGCTGGTGTTCTCTTCCTAATAATACCACAGGCAGGCAGCTGCAGTATTTTCGGTCAGTGTACTGTATCCTGTGCACAGTGTGCAACTAAAGCTAACTGCAGACAATTGCTGGTGTTCTCTTCCTAATAATAGCACAGGCAGGCAGCTGCAGTATTTTCAGTCAGTGTACTGTATCCTGTGCACAGTGTGCAACTAAAGCTAACTGCAGATAATTGCTGGCGTTCTCTTCCTAATAATACCATATGCAGGCAGCTGCAGTATTTTCAGTCAGTGTACTGTATCCTGTGCACAGTGTGCAACTAAAGCTAACTGCAGACAATTGCTGGTGTTCTCTTCCTAATAATACCTCAGGCAGGCAGAAGTATTTTCAGTCAGTGTACTGTATCCTGTGCACAGTGTGCAACTAAAGCTAACTGCAGACAATTGCTGGTGTTCCCTTCCTAATAATACCTCAGGCAGGCAGCTACATTATTTTAAGTCAATGTGTTGTTTTCTGTGCACAGTGTGCAACTAAAGCCAACTGCAGACAATTGCTGGTATTCTCTTCCTAATAATACCACAGGCAGGCAGCTGCAGTATTTTCGGTCAGTGTACTGTATCCTGTGCACAGTGTGCAACTAAAGCTAACTGCAGATAATTGCTGGTGTTCTCTTCCTAATAATACCACAGGCAGGCAGCTGCAGTATTTTCAGTCAGTGTACTGTATCCTGTGCACAGTGTGCAACTAAAGCTAACTGCAGATAATTGCTGGTGTTCTCTTCCTAATAATACCACAGGCAGGCAGCTGCAATATTTTCAGTCAGTGTACTGTATCCTGTGCACAGTGTGCAACTAAAGCTAACTGCAGATAATTGCTGGTGTTCTCTTCCTAATAATACCACAGGCAGGAAGCTGTAGTATTTTCAGTCAGTGTTCTGTATCCTGTGCACAGTGTGCAACTAAAGCTAACTGCAGACAATTGCTGGTGTTCGCTTCCTAACAATACCACAGGCAGGCAGCTGCAGTATTTTCGGTCAGTGTACTGTATCCTGTGCACAGTGTGCAACTAAAGCTAACTGCAGACAATTGCTGGTGTTCTCTTCCTAATAATACCACAGGCAGGCAGCTGCAGTATTTTCAGTCAGTGTACTGTGTCCTGTGCACAGTGTGCAACTAAAGCTAACTGCGGATAATTGCTGGTGTTCTCTTCCTAATAATACCATAGGCAGGCAGCTGCAGTATTTTCAGTCAGTGTACTGTATCCTATGCACAGTGTGCATCTAAAGCTAACTGCAGAAAATTGCTGGTGTTCTCTTCCTAATAATACCTCAGGCAGGCAGCTGTAGTATTTTCAGTCAGTGTACTGTATCCTGTGCACAGTGTGCAACTAAAGCTAACTGCAGACAATTGCTGGTGTTCTCTTCCTAATAATACCACAGGCAGGCAGCTGCAGTATTTTCAGTCAGTATACTGTATCCTGTGCCCAGTGTGCAACTAAAGCTAACTGCAGATAATTTCTGGTGTTCTCTTCCTAATAATACCACAGGCAGGCAGCTGCAGTATTTTCAGTCAGTGTACTGTATCCTGTGCACAGTGTGCAACTAAAGCTAACTGCAGACAATTGCTGGTGTTCTCTTCCTAATAATACCATAGGCAGGCAGCTGCAGTATTTTCAGTCAGTGTACTGTATCCTGTGCACAGTGTGCAACTAAAGCTAACTGCAGACATTTGCTGGTGTTCTCTTCCTAATAATACCTCAGGCAGGCAGCTACATAATTTTAAGTCAATGTGTTGTATTCTGTGCACAGTGTGCAACTAAAGCCAACTGCAGACAATTGCTGGTATTCTCTTCCTAATAATACCACAGGCAGGCAGCTGCAGTATTTTCGGTCAGTGTACTGTATCCTGTGCACAGTGTGCAACTAAAGCTAACTGCAGACATTTGCTGGTGTTCTCTTCCTAATAATACCTCAGGCAGGCAGCTGCAGTATTTTCAGTCAGTGTACTGTATCCTGTGCACAGTGTGCAATTAAAGCTAACTGCAGACAATTGCTGGTGTTTTCTTCCTAATAATACCACAGACAGGCAGCTGCAGTATTTTCAGTCAGTGTACTGTATCCTGTGCACAGTGTGCAACTAAAGCTAACTGCAGACAATTGCTGGTATTCTCTTCCTAATAATACCACAGACAGGCAGCTGCAGTATTTTCAGTCAGTGTACTGTATCCTGTGCACAGTGTGCAACTAAAGCTAACTGCAGACAGTTGCTGGTGTTCTCTTCCTAATAATACCTCAGGCAGGCAGCTGCAGTATTTTCAGTCAGTGTACTGTATTCTGTGCACAGTGTGCAACTAAAGCCAACTGCAGACAATTGCTGGTATTCTCTTCCTAATAATACCACAGACAGGCAGCTGCAGTATTTTCAGTCAGTGTACTGTATCCTGTGCACAGTGTGCAATTAAAGCTAACTGCAGACAATTGCTGGTGTTCTCTTCCTAATAATACCACAGGCAGGCAGCTGCAGTATTTTCAGTCAGTGTACTGTATCCTGTGCACAGTGTGCAACTAAAGCTAACTGCAGACAATTGCTGGTGTTCTCTTCCTAATAATACCATATGCAGGCAGCTGCAGTATTTTCAGTCAGTGTACTGTATCCTGTGCACAGTGTGCAACTAAAGCTAACTGCAGACAATTGCTGGTGTTCTCTTCCTAATAATACCTCAGGCAGGCAGCTGCAGTATTTTCGGTCAGTGTACTGTATCCTGTGCACAGTGTGCAACTAAAGCTAACTGCAGACAATTGCTGGTGTTCTCTTCCTAATAATAGCACAGGCAGGCAGCTGCGGTATTTTCAGTCAGTGTACTGTATCCTGTGCACAGTGTGCAACTAAAGCTAACTGCAGATAATTGCTGGCGTTCTCTTCCTAATAATACCATATGCAGGCAGCTGCAGTATTTTCAGTCAGTGTACTGTATCCTGTGCACAGTGTGCAACTAAAGCTAACTGCAGACAATTGCTGGTGTTCTCTTCCTAATAATACCTCAGGCAGGCAGAAGTATTTTCATTCAGTGTACTGTATCCTGTGCACAGTGTGCAACTAAAGCTAACTGCAGACAATTGCTGGTGTTCCCTTCCTAATAATACCTCAGGCAGGCAGCTACATTATTTTAAGTCAATGTGTTGTTTTCTGTGCACAGTGTGCAACTAAAGCCAACTGCAGACAATTGCTGGTATTCTCTTCCTAATAATACCACAGGCAGGCAGCTGCAGTATTTTCGGTCAGTGTACTGTATCCTGTGCACAGTGTGCAACTAAAGCTAACTGCAGATAATTGCTGGTGTTCTCTTCCTAATAATACCACAGGCAGGCAGCTGCAGTATTTTCAGTCAGTGTACTGTATCCTGTGCACAGTGTGCAACTAAAGCTAACTGCAGATAATTGCTGGTGTTCTCTTCCTAATAATACCACAGGCAGGCAGCTGCAATATTTTCAGTCAGTGTACTGTATCCTGTGCACAGTGTGCAACTAAAGCTAACTGCAGATAATTGCTGGTGTTCTCTTCCTAATAATACCACAGGCAGGAAGCTGCAGTATTTTCAGTCAGTGTACTGTATCCTGTGCACAGTGTGCAACTAAAGCTAACTGCAGACAATTGCTGGTGTTCGCTTCCTAACAATACCACAGGCAGGCAGCTGCAGTATTTTCGGTCAGTGTACTGTATCCTGTGCACAGTGTGCAACTAAAGCTAACTGCAGACAATTGCTGGTGTTCTCTTCCTAATAATACCACAGGCAGGCAGCTGCAGTATTTTCGGTCAGTGTACTGTGTCCTGTGCACAGTGTGCAACTAAAGCTAACTGCGGATAATTGCTGGTGTTCTCTTCCTAATAATACCATAGGCAGGCAGCTGCAGTATTTTCAGTCAGTGTACTGTATCCTATGCACAGTGTGCATCTAAAGCTAACTGCAGAAAATTGCTGGTGTTCTCTTCCTAATAATACCTCAGGCAGGCAGCTGTAGTATTTTCAGTCAGTGTACTGTATCCTGTGCACAGTGTGCAACTAAAGCTAACTGCAGACAATTGCTGGTGTTCTCTTCCTAATAATACCACAGGCAGGCAGCTGCAGTATTTTCAGTCAGTATACTGTATCCTGTGCCCAGTGTGCAACTAAAGCTAACTGCAGATAATTTCTGGTGTTCTCTTCCTAATAATACCACAGGCAGGCAGCTGCAGTATTTTCAGTCAGTGTACTGTATCCTGTGCACAGTGTGCAACTAAAGCTAACTGCAGACAATTGCTGGTGTTCTCTTCCTAATAATACCATAGGCAGGCAGCTGCAGTATTTTCAGTCAGTGTACTGTATCCTGTGCACAGTGTGCAACTAAAGCTAACTGCAGACATTTGCTGGTGTTCTCTTCCTAATAATACCTCAGGCAGGCAGCTACATAATTTTAAGTCAATGTGTTGTATTCTGTGCACAGTGTGCAACTAAAGCCAACTGCAGACAATTGCTGGTATTCTCTTCCTAATAATACCACAGGCAGGCAGCTGCAGTATTTTCGGTCAGTGTACTGTATCCTGTGCACAGTGTGCAACTAAAGCTAACTGCAGACATTTGCTGGTGTTCTCTTCCTAATAATACCTCAGGCAGGCAGCTGCAGTATTTTCAGTCAGTGTACTGTATCCTGTGCACAGTGTGCAATTAAAGCTAACTGCAGACAATTGCTGGTGTTCTCTTCCTAATAATACCACAGGCAGGCAGCTGCAGTATTTTCAGTCAGTGTACTGTATCCTGTGCACAGTGTGCAACTAAAGCTAACTGCAGACAATTGCTGGTGTTCTCTTCCTAATAATACCATATGCAGGCAGCTGCAGTATTTTCAGTCAGTGTACTGTATCCTGTGCACAGTGTGCAACTAAAGCTAACTGCAGACAATTGCTGGTGTTCTCTTCCTAATAATACCTCAGGCAGGCAGCTGCAGTATTTTCAGTCAGTGTACTGTATTCTGTGCACAGTGTGCAACTAAAGCTAACTGCAGACAATTGCTGGTGTTCTCTTCCTAATAATACCACAGGCAGGCAGCTGCAGTATTTTCGGTCAGTGTACTGTATCCTGTGCACAGTGTGCAATTAAAGCTAACTGCAGACAATTGCTGGTGTTCTCTTCCTAATAATACCACAGGCAGGCAGCTGCAGTATTTTCAGTCAGTGTACTGTATCCTGTGCACAGTGTGCAACTAAAGCTAACTGCAGACAATTGCTGGTGTTCTCTTCCTAATAATACCATATGCAGGCAGCTGCAGTATTTTCAGTCAGTGTACTGTATCCTGTGCACAGTGTGCAACTAAAGCTAACTGCAGACAATTGCTGGTGTTCTCTTCCTAATAATACCTCAGGCAGGCAGCTGCAGTATTTTCAGTCAGTGTACTGTGTCCTGTGCACAGTGTGCAACTAAAGCTAACTGCGGATAATTGCTGGTGTTCTCTTCCTAATAATACCATAGGCAGGCAGCTGCAGTATTTTCAGTCAGTGTACTGTATCCTATGCACAGTGTGCATCTAAAGCTAACTGCAGAAAATTGCTGGTGTTCTCTTCCTAATAATACCTCAGGCAGGCAGCTGTAGTATTTTCAGTCAGTGTACTGTATCCTGTGCACAGTGTGCAACTAAAGCTAACTGCAGACAATTGCTGGTGTTCTCTTCCTAATAATACCACAGGCAGGCAGCTGCAGTATTTTCAGTCAGTATACTGTATCCTGTGCCCAGTGTGCAACTAAAGCTAACTGCAGATAATTTCTGGTGTTCTCTTCCTAATAATACCACAGGCAGGCAGCTGCAGTATTTTCAGTCAGTGTACTGTATCCTGTGCACAGTGTGCAACTAAAGCTAACTGCAGACAATTGCTGGTGTTCTCTTCCTAATAATACCATAGGCAGGCAGCTGCAGTATTTTCAGTCAGTGTACTGTATCCTGTGCACAGTGTGCAACTAAAGCTAACTGCAGACATTTGCTGGTGTTCTCTTCCTAATAATACCTCAGGCAGGCAGCTACATAATTTTAAGTCAATGTGTTGTATTCTGTGCACAGTGTGCAACTAAAGCCAACTGCAGACAATTGCTGGTATTCTCTTCCTAATAATACCACAGGCAGGCAGCTGCAGTATTTTCGGTCAGTGTACTGTATCCTGTGCACAGTGTGCAACTAAAGCTAACTGCAGACATTTGCTGGTGTTCTCTTCCTAATAATACCTCAGGCAGGCAGCTGTAGTATTTTCAGTCAGTGTACTGTATCCTGTGCACAGTGTGCAATTAAAGCTAACTGCAGACAATTGCTGGTGTTCTCTTCCTAATAATACCACAGGCAGGCAGCTGCAGTATTTTCAGTCAGTGTACTGTATCCTGTGCACAGTGTGCAACTAAAGCTAACTGCAGACAATTGCTGGTGTTCTCTTCCTAATAATACCATATGCAGGCAGCTGCAGTATTTTCAGTCAGTGTACTGTATCCTGTGCACAGTGTGCAACTAAAGCTAACTGCAGACAATTGCTGGTGTTCTCTTCCTAATAATACCTCAGGCAGGCAGCTGCAGTATTTTCAGTCAGTGTACTGTATTCTGTGCACAGTGTGCAACTAAAGCTAACTGCAGACAATTGCTGGTGTTCTCTTCCTAATAATACCACAGGCAGGCAGCTGCAGTATTTTCGGTCAGTGTACTGTATCCTGTGCACAGTGTGCAATTAAAGCTAACTGCAGACAATTGCTGGTGTTCTCTTCCTAATAATACCACAGGCAGGCAGCTGCAGTATTTTCAGTCAGTGTACTGTATCCTGTGCACAGTGTGCAACTAAAGCTAACTGCAGACAATTGCTGGTGTTCTCTTCCTAATAATACCATATGCAGGCAGCTGCAGTATTTTCAGTCAGTGTACTGTATCCTGTGCACAGTGTGCAACTAAAGCTAACTGCAGACAATTGCTGGTGTTCTCTTCCTAATAATACCTCAGGCAGGCAGCTGCAGTATTTTCAGTCAGTGTATTGTATTCTGTGCACAGTGTGCAACTAAAGCTAACTGCAGACAATTGCTGGTGTTCTCTTCCTAATAATACCACAGGCAGGCAGCTGCAGTATTTTCGGTCAGTGTACTGTATCCTGTGCACAGTGTGCAACTAAAGCTAACTGCAGACAATTGCTGGTGTTCTCTTCCTAATAATACCATATGCAGGCACCTGCAGTATTTTCAGTCAGTGTACTGTATCCTGTGCACAGTGTGCAACTAAAGCTAACTGCAGACAATTGCTGGTGTTCTCTTCCTAATAATACCTCAGGCAGGCAGCTGCAGTATTTTCAGTCAGTGTACTGTATCCTGTGCACAGTGTGCAACTAAAGCTAACTGCAGACAATTGCTGGTGTTCTCTTCCTAATAATACCACAGGCAGGCAGCTGCAGTATTTTCGGTCAGTGTACTGTATCCTGTGCACAGTGTGCAACTAAAGCTAACTGCAGACAATTGCTGGTGTTCTCTTCCTAATAATAGCACAGGCAGGCAGCTGCAGTATTTTCAGTCAGTGTACTGTATCCTGTGCACAGTGTGCAACTAAAGCTAACTGCAGATAATTGCTGGCGTTCTCTTCCTAATAATACCATAGGCAGGCAGCTGCAGTATTTTCAGTCAGTGTACTGTATCCTGTGCACAGTGTGCAACTAAAGCTAACTGCAGACAATTGCTGGTGTTCTCTTCCTAATAATACCTCAGGCAGGCAGAAGTATTTTCAGTCAGTGTACTGTATCCTGTGCACAGTGTGCAACTAAAGCTAACTGCAGACAATTGCTGGTGTTCCCTTCCTAATAATACCTCAGGCAGGCAGCTACATTATTTTAAGTCAATGTGTTGTATTCTGTGCACAGTGTGCAACTAAAGCTAACTGCGGATAATTGCTGGTGTTCTCTTCCTAATAATACCATAGGCAGGCAGCTGCAGTATTTTCAGTCAGTGTACTGTATCCTATGCACAGTGTGCATCTAAAGCTAACTGCAGAAAATTGCTGGTGTTCTCTTCCTAATAATACCTCAGGCAGGCAGCTGTAGTATTTTCAGTCAGTGTACTGTATCCTGTGCACAGTGTGCAACTAAAGCTAACTGCAGACAATTGCTGGTGTTCTCTTCCTAATAATACCACAGGCAGGCAGCTGCAGTATTTTCAGTCAGTATACTGTATCCTGTGCCCAGTGTGCAACTAAAGCTAACTGCAGATAATTTCTGGTGTTCTCTTCCTAATAATACCACAGGCAGGCAGCTGCAGTATTTTCAGTCAGTGTACTGTATCCTGTGCACAGTGTGCAACTAAAGCTAACTGCAGACAATTGCTGGTGTTCTCTTCCTAATAATACCATAGGCAGGCAGCTGCAGTATTTTCAGTCAGTGTACTGTATCCTGTGCACAGTGTGCAACTAAAGCTAACTGCAGACATTTGCTGGTGTTCTCTTCCTAATAATACCTCAGGCAGGCAGCTACATAATTTTAAGTCAATGTGTTGTATTCTGTGCACAGTGTGCAACTAAAGCCAACTGCAGACAATTGCTGGTATTCTCTTCCTAATAATACCACAGGCAGGCAGCTGCAGTATTTTCGGTCAGTGTACTGTATCCTGTGCACAGTGTGCAACTAAAGCTAACTGCAGACATTTGCTGGTGTTCTCTTCCTAATAATACCTCAGGCAGGCAGCTACATAATTTTAAGTCAACGTGTTGTATTCTGTGCACAGTGTGCAACTAAAGCCAACTGCAGACAATTGCTGGTGTTCTCTTCCTAATAATACCACAGGCAGGCAGTTGATTCAGCTAGCTGCAGTATATTAGTGTACTGTATACTGGGCACAGTGTGCAGCTAAAGCTCACTGCAGACAATTCCTGTTGTTTTCTTCCTAATAATACTACAGGCAGGCGATTCAGCTAGCTGCAGTATAATTAGTATATATATATACATCCCAGCTTTGTGCAGCTACATCTCACTGCAGGCCATTCCTTGTGCACCTATTCCAATACATCAAAGACAGTATGTCTGGAAGGCCAACAAGGAGAGGCAGACAATCACAGGCCAATAAAAGAGGTCAAGCAGGCTCTGTGTCTAGAGGCAACAGTGCTGGTCATGGACACGGTGCATCCTCATCAGCACGTGGCCATGGGGCACGCTTGTCCTTTTTCTCAGCAGCTGGCCGTGTTGAACCACAACATGCCGAAGAGTTGGTAGAGTGGATGACCAAGCCGTCCTCATCCTCCTCATCCTCTGTCACCCAGGCTATCTTGCTGCCAATGCAGGTGCCAAAGCGGCCTATTCCTTGGACTCTAGGTCATCATTAGTTACTCCTTCCCTAGCCCCACCGGAGAAGTCCCCCGAACTGTTCGACCACAGTGTTGGGTACATGCTGCAGGAGAATGTGCAGCATTTTGAAGGCTCCGATGATGGTACCCAGCTTGAGGAAGGCAGTAATGTGAGCCCAGAGAGAGGGGTTGCCCAAGAAGGACAACAAACTGGCAGTCATGTTCCCGCAGCTGCAGCATACTGCCAGGTTTGCTCCAGTGACGAGGAGGGAGGGGATGATGAGCTCACTAACTCTACGCGGGTGCCTGATAGGAGAGAGGAGGAGGAGGCGGAGGAGGAGGAGGCACATCTCCAATGAGGCAGGATGCCCCCCAGGGGCCAGCTTAATGGCAGCCAACCGACTGCATCACACCGCAGAGCTTCGCAAGTGCAGGGCACTGGTGACTCCGTGAGGTATTCCAAAAGTTCTTTGGTGTGGGCCTTTTTTGAGACTTGTGCAGCAGATCGCACCATTGCTATTTGCAACATATGTCTGAAGCGTATCAAGTGTGGACTAGACAGCAAGCGCTTGGGCACCACATGCTTAATCAGACATATGTCGAGCTCCCATGCACCCTGTTGGCAAAAAAGACCCACACCAAAGAACAAGGCGGACCTCTTCTTGCTCCTCCTCATCAGCTGGGATCTCCAACCCCACTATACCTTCAGTCCTCTCAGAAACCTGTACTGAGAGGAATGAAGGTGTAAAATTAGATGTGCCACTGCCAAGTACTTGCGGGCAATCTGCTTTCGGTACACCAACTTCCGATTCTAGCAGGCAGATTCCCCTACCCCACTTGCTCCACCGGCGAAAGAAGTTCACTCCCAGCCATCCACATGCCCAGCGGTTGAATGCTAGTTTGGCTAAATTGCTAGCACTTCAACTGCTGCCTTTTCAGTTGGTAGACTCTGCCCCTTCCATGAGTTTGTGGAATGCACGGTACCTCAGTGGCACCCAAGTGCCACTTTTTTCATGGAAGGCAATTCCGGCTCTCTACCGGTATGTGGAAGGCAATGTTCATGCCTCGCTGGACAGGGCGGTAAGGTGCATATTACCGCTGACTCATGGTCCGGACAGGGACGTTACCTATCTTTCACCGCGCACTGGGTGACTCTGCTGGCAGCTAGGAAGGATGCAGGACAGGGTGCAGTAGTGTTGGAGGTTGTTCCACCACACCTCTCTTCTCCACCCCCTCCTCTTCTTCTTCCTCCATGGCCTCTTCCTGTGCTGATTTGTCCTCAGAACCAGCGGTGCTCCGTAGACGTTCAAGGGGCTACTGTAAGAGAACTGCTCTGGTGCACACACGTGCGCATGCGCACGCCCACGGACAACAGTGGACTTCCAGGGAGCTGATGTGCACACGTGTGCGCAACAGACTGCATGCACACGCAGGAGCGTGTTCCTAACGCCAATTGGTGCCTAACGGCCTATTTAAAGGGTGCTCTGACTCACAAACAGTGCTGACTGGTCTTCAGCTGTGTCCTGATCTTCTGATTCCTGTTTTACTCTGCCTGATACCTGTTGCTGAACCCAGCTTACCCTTACTCTGCCTCTGGACTCTGATACATTCCTAAATACCAGTTCCCGATCTCGGCTTCCATTTTGACCTTGCTTCTGCTCATGCCTTTGTACTTCGCTGCCCGCCTGTTACTGAAACCGGCTATCCTTGAGACCCTGCTCCTGCTCTTCGTCTGGCTCAAACACTGCCTGTTGTCCTGCCTGTGCCACCGAGCCTACTACTCCATCTGCAAGTTCTGCCAGCAACACTTACAGGCACTCGTGTTCCTCCTGGCCCTAGCCACTATCTGTTCCACCTTCAGTGGGGCTTGGGATGGAGATACAAGGGAGGCCGACCTCATCATATCAGACTCCTACCAGGTACGTGACAGTACCAGTCAGCCAGGGATGGAGTCTGAAAGGGAGGTCTCCCCACCAGAGTACATTTTCAAATCAGTTTCTGCACTAACATCTGTCGTGCAGAGTTTACAGAAGAATCTTAGTCGCATGGAGGAGCGACTTTCAGACAAGATGAATGTTGCTTCAGGCGGTACTTCTCCTTCAGTTACAGATTCTTCTACACAAACAGAGTTTGGCTTGTTCCGCGAGGCTACTCCCCCTCCAGAACCTAGGGTGCCTATCCCTGAACGATTCTCCGGAGATCGGAAAATGTTTCGAACTTTCCGAAATTCCTGTGAACTTTATCTTTCTCTGCTACCCCGAACCTTTGCATCGGAGGATATCAAAGTGGGATTTATCATCACACTATTATTGAACGAACCACTTACCTGGGCGCATCACCTCCGGGAGCAACATGACCCCGTTCTGGCGGCCACTGAGTCGTTCTTCGCAGTCATGGCTCAGCTACACTGATCCTTTCTACCAACATACTGCAGAGCCCAGGCTTGGCAAGTTGCAACAAGGCCCAAGGCCTGTTGAGGACTATATAACTGACTTTCGTGTTTGGAGCGCTGACACTCAATGGAATAGTTCAGCACTTCGCCATCAGTTTCGTCTTGGTCTCTCTGACACCCTAAAAGATGAACTTGCCAGAGTGGGAGTACCAACATCCCTGGAGGATCTGATCAGCCTAACCACTCAGATTGATCGGCGATTACGGGAGAGACAATCCGAAAAGCTTGAAGGAATGCTTTCTGTGGCTTCCAAATCTGACGTACCTGCCTCTTTATCTGCTACATTTCCCAGCAAGAAGGAACAGCATAAGGCTTACCACAGGAACTTTCGGACATCACCCCTTTCCCCAGCTGAGCGCCTCCAATGACAACATGCCAATCTTTGTCTTTACTGTGGGGAGGCTGGCCACTTTGTATGTACTTGCCCAGTAAAAACCAGCAGAGCTTGCTCCCATCAGTCTCATATGATGCACCTTCCTGGAAGGGATCAATCACATGTCTCCCTCTCAATTACCCTCCAGTTTTCCGAAAGGTCAGTCTCCGTAACAGCTATCATAGACTCTGGGGCCTGTAGCTGTTTCGTGGATTCCACATTTGTTTCTCTACATCAGCTTCCTGTGTGTGCCAAGAAGCAAGGATTCCATATTCATCTAGCCGACGGCTCTGGCATCAAATCAGGCCCAGTTACACAAGAGACTGCACCTATTCTCTGTCAAACTTCCTCTGGTCACCATGAATTCCTCCGGTTGGATGTTATAACGTCACCCATGTTTCCCGTCATTCTCGGCATCCGTGATTAAGGGCACATAACCCGCATATTAACTGGCTTACAGGTGATGTCAACTTTTCATCCAACTACTGCCAGACACATTGTCTTCCAGAAAAAAACTGTCAACACCTCTCCCCTCCTGATTCTACATTTCGACCCGGACACCGTAAAGTTGATTCCTGCTGCCTATCATGAATATTTAGACGTGTCTAACAAGAAGGGTGCAGACACTCTTCCTCCTCACAGGACATATGATTGCCCTATTGAACTTTTACCAGGGGCCGAGATCCCGTTTGGCCGTGTCTACCCGCTCTCTGAGCCTGAACGAGAAAACCTGCGGGCCTATATCGACGAAAATCTTGAAAAACAGTTTATCCGGCCATCCACGTCACCAGCAGGTGCCAGTATTTTCTTTGTAGAAAAGAAGGATCATTCCTTAAGGCCTTGTGTAGACTATCGGACCTTAACAAAGTCACAGTCAAGAACCGGTATCCCCTTCCTCTGATTCCTGAACTCTTTCAGAGACTGCGGGGGGCACGAATATTCTCCAAACTAGACTTAAGAGGTGCATATAACTTATTCAGAATCAGAGAAGGAGATGAATGGAAGGCGGCTTTCCGAACACGCTTAGGACATTTCGAATATTTGGTCATGCCATTTGGGCTCTGCAATGCCCCAGCCACATTCCCACACCTAGTAAATGATGTTTTTCGGGACTTTCTTGACTTGTTTGTCATTGTTTATTTAGATGATATTCTTATCTTCTCCGAATCTGTCGAATCACATCAAATTCATATAAAAAAGGTACTGGGCCGGCTCCGGGAACACAGTCTTTATGTAAAAGCTGAAAAGTGTGACTTTGAAAAACAAACCATACATTTTCTGGGACTTGTTATCACGGCCAATGGTATCTCCATGGACCCACAGAAAGTCATTCTGGAATGGCCTGCCCCTACAGACAGAAAAGCTGTTCAGAGGTTTGTGGGATTTGCTAATTTTTATAGGAAGTTTATCAAGAACTTTTCTGGTATTATCACTCCTATCATACAATTAACCAAGCAGCACATTCCCTTCCGCTGGACACCAGAAGCCCAAGAAGCCTTTGAACAATTAAAAGCTTTATTTACCTCAGCCCCCATCTTGAAGCATCCTGATCCACCCTTGGCCTATGTATTGGAGGTAGATGCTTCTGAAAATGTAGTCAGGGCGATATTGTCCCAACGTCAGGGTCCTAAATCTTTACTCCATCCTGTAGCCTTCTTTTCCAAGAAGTTGGATTCTTCCGAGAGCAATTATGATGTGGGAGAGCGAGAGTTGCTGGCTATCAAAGCTGCACTTGAAGAGTGGCGTTACCTCTTGGAGGGAGCTTCTCACCCAATCCTTGTCTTCACGGATCACAAGAACTTAGAGTACTTGAGGACGGCCAGACGATTAAGACCCCGACAAGCCAGGTGGGCACTGTTCTTTACTCGTTTTATGTTTCACATCACTTATCGTCCTGGCTCAAAGAATGGCAAGCCGGATGCCTTGTCCCGCATGTTCAATGACCCTGTGAAATCCTTGGAATCTGATACCATTCTCCCGGCCAAGAATTTTTTACTCCTTCAAGAAGACCTGATGTCACAAATAAGAGCAGATGTGGCAAACCAACCACCTTCCCAGGACTTGGCTCTTCAATTAAGGAATGGCCTTTACTTTCATGAAGAACAGATCTTTGTCCCTGAACAATTCAGAGTTGCCATTCTGAGACGCTGCCATGATCATCCCCTAGCTGGGCATTTCAGAATCTACAAAACTGCCAATTTGATCTCCCGTACCTTCTGGTGGCCAGATTTAATGCAGGACTGCAAGAAATATGTTAAATCTTGTATCACATGCCTTCAGAATAAAACAGACAGAACCAGAACTTGGGGACTCTTGGAGCCTCTCCCCGTACCTAAGAAACCATGGAGCATGATCTCCATGGATTTCATCGTAGAGCTCCCCCCATCTGAGGACTTCACTACCATTTTTGTTGTGGTAGATCGTCTGACCAAGATGGCTCATTTCGTACCCTTACAAGGAACTCCTTCTGCCACAGAGACTGCTTCAGCCTTCATCAAGGAAATTGTTAAGTTACATGGCATTCCTGATAGCATTACCTCCGACCGAGGGGTACAATTCACCTCTAGATTTTGGAGGGCCTTATGTGAAGCACTAAAGATTGAACTCCGCCTCTCCTCAGCATACCACCCACAAACTAATGGACAGACTGAAAGAACCAACCAAACCCTCGAACAGTACTTACGGTGTTTTTCCTCCTTTGCTCAGGATGATTGGTTATCTCTCCTCCCACTTGCAGAATTCTCATACAACAATTCTATCCACTCAGCAACCAAGCAATCACCCTTTTTTGCTAATTATGGATATCACCCCTCTTTTTTGCCGGAATTATATGCCGAATCTCCTGTAACTGCTGTACAAGACCGATTAGACTTCCTCAGTATTAATAATCAATTGTTGCAGGATACAATCTCTAAGACCCAGGCAAGTGACAAAAAATTCTTCGACAGAAAAAGAAGAGGCAATCTGAAACTGGAACCGGGGGACAAGGTCTGGCTGTCTACAGCAAATTTAAGATTAAACTGCCCTTCGAAGAAACTTGGTCCAAAATTTTTATGGCCCCTTTCCTATCAAAAGGAAGATTAACGCGGTAGCGTTTGAACTGGTGTTACCCAAGAGTCTGAAGGTATATCCAGTATTCCATGTTTCTTTATTGAAACCAACGGTGCCAAATCCCTTTCCAGACTGTGTTTCTGAAATTGCTCCTCCGATTCTCGTCGAAGGTAATGAAGAATTCGAAGTGGAGGCCGTGTTGGACTGTAGACTTAGGAACAACCAAACACAGTTCCTTGTCAAATGGAAGGGCTATGGCCCAGAACCAGTTTCAAATGTACATGCTCCAAGACTGGTGCAAGCCTTCTTTCAACACCACCCAGAAAAAAGAGCCCTGAAGGGCACCCTGAGGCTGCCCACAAGGGGGAGGCAATGTAAGAGAACTGCTCTGGTGCACACACATGCGTATGCGCACGCCCACGGGCAACAGTGGACTTCCAGGGAGCTGATGCACACGCGTGCACGCGCAGGACCGCGTTCCTAATGCCAATTGGCGCCTAACGGCCTATTTAAAGGGTGCTCTGACTCACAAACAGCGCTGACTGGTCTTCAGCTGTGTCCTGATCTTCTGATTCCTGTTGTACTCTGCCTGATACCTGTTGCTGAACCTGGCTTACCTTGACTCTGCCTCTGGACTCTGATACATTCCTGATTACCGGTTCCTGATCTCGGCCTCCATTTTGACCTTGCTTTTGCTCATGCCTTTGTACTTCACTGCCCGCCTGTTATCGAACCCGGCTATCCTTGAGACCCTGCGCCTGCTCTTCGTCTGGCTCAAACACTGCCTGTTGTCCTGCCTGTGCCACCGAGCCTACTACTCCATCTGCAAGTTCTGCAAGCAACACTTACAGGCACTCGTGTTCCTCCTGGCCCTAGCCACCATCTGTTCCACCTTCAGTGGGGCTTGGGCTGGAGAGGCCGACCTCGTCATATCAGACTCCTGCCAGGTACATGACAGCTACGTAAGCACGCAGGCAAAAAGATGACATGCGGTGCTTGAGCTGGTGTGCTTGGGGAGCCACACTGGTGCAGAGATTCTGTCAGCTCTGCAGGGGCAGGCTCAGAGGTGATTGACGCCATGCCAGCTTAAGCCAGGAATGGTGGTTTGCGACAATGGCACCAACCTCCTCTCCGTCCTCCGATAGGGACAACTGACCCATGTGCCCTGTTTGGCTCACGTCCTTAACTTGGTGGTGCAGCGGTTCTTGGGCAGGTACCCAGGCTTACAGGATGTCCTGAGGCAGGCCAGGAAAGTCTGTGTGCATTTCCGCTGGTCATATAATGTATAATGCCAGTGCTCGGCTGGCTGACCTCCAAAAGGAATTTAACCTGCCCAAGAACCGCCTAATCTGTGACATGCCCACCAGGTGGAACTCAACGTTGGCCATGCTGCAGCGGCTGCACACGCAGCAGAGGGCCATCAATGAGTACTTGTGCGACTATGGCACCAGGACAGGGTCAGGGGAGCTTGTTTTTTTTCCCCACGCCAGTGGGCCATGATCAGGGATGCATGCACTGTCCTGTCACCATTTGAGGAGGCCACGAGGATGGTGAGTAGTGACAGTGCATTCATCAGTGACATTGTCCCTCTTGTCCACCTGTTGGAGCACACGCTGCGTGGAATAATGGACAGGGCACTTGAGGCAGAACAGA
The DNA here is from genome assembly GCF_042186555.1 of Aquarana catesbeiana. Classification (NCBI taxonomy): domain Eukaryota; kingdom Metazoa; phylum Chordata; class Amphibia; order Anura; family Ranidae; genus Aquarana; species Aquarana catesbeiana. The sequence goes on along the minus strand of NC_133329.1, from coordinate 329,524,437 downwards.
GGCAGGAAGAGGAGGACTTCCTTGCCTCTCAAGGCCCCCTTTATCCAGACAGTGTTCCTGCATGCCTGCCAATCACACAGGAAGAGGAGGAGGATTGTGTCAGCATGGAGGTGGAGCCTAGCACTCAGCATCAGCAGCAGTCTTTAAGGGATCATTTACAGTCCGAAGAAACCCATGGACTTGTACGTGGCTGGGAAGAGGTGGCTGCAGATCATGTCGTCCTTAGTGACCCAGAGGACTCCGGACCGAATGCCTCAGCAAACCTACGCTGCATGGCCTCCCTGATCCTGCAACGCCTGCGGAAGGATCCTCGTATTTGTGGTATCAAGGAGAGGAATCATTACTGGCTGGTAACCCTCCTTAATCCACATTACAAGGGTAAGGTTGTGGACCTTATCTTGCCGTCGCAGAGGGAGCAGAGGATGAAACATCTTCGGGAGGCCTTGCAGAAAGGTTTGTGCAACACGCTTCCAGAGCCTGGGAGGTTACAATTTCCTGGTCCTCCTGGACGTGTTGCTGAGGCTTTGGTCAGTCACAGAAGGAGGGGTGGATAAGGTGGCCATCTGACCAATGCGTTCAGACACTTTTTTAGTCAGCAGCCCCAAGGTATGATCGGTTCCAGCAACCATCGCCAGTGTCTGATTCACATGGTGCAGGAATACCTAGGGGCAAGATCAGACTTGGACACCTTTCCCACGGAAAATCCTCTTGGTTACTGGGTCTTGAGGATGGATCACTGGCCAGAGCTTGCACAGTATGCAATTGAGCTACTGGCCTGTCCTGCATCCAGCGTTCTTTCGGAACGCACATTCAATGCTGCTGGAGGCTTTGTAACCGATCACAGTGTGTGCCTGTCCACCGAATCGGTCGATCGGCTGACCTTCATAAAAATGAATCAGTCTTGGATCACCAGCTACCAAGCACCTGATGCTGATGTAACCGAATAATTTTTTTTAATGTGAGATCCCTTTAAGACTGCCTATGCTGATGTTGAGTGACTATTCTGTTATGCTGAGTGACTATGCTCTTCCTCCTCAATACTTCAAAAATGCACAATGAAAACCAATTGTGTGTGTGATTCCGCGCAATGCCTCTAAATGTGTTGTTGCAGTGAATAAACAATAAATATATAAATGTACAAGTAAAAACTTTTTTTAAAAATGAGTGTGAAAAAATTCGTGTGAAAACATTTTTTTGTCTTCAAAAAGATGAGTGTATATAACACAGCTGATAAATATATTGGTAATAATCCATATGTGTATTAAAACGTGACTAAAGTGCTAATACATCAAATAAATTATATAAAAATGTGACTGGTATTAGTGAGCATGCGTTGATAGAAGATCTGGTGACTTTCGTGATGTTACATCCCCGCTAAGGGCTCCCAGAACTCTCACCTTGATGACACAGTAAATGTGCCTGTATGAATCCTTTGGAGATACAATCCTTTTAGTCCGGTTGGTGATAGCGATCCGTTCCGTTTATGGGAAGAGATCCCTCCCTACGGTTGGTGGACTCCACATAGAAGGTAATCAAAAAGGGTCTCCAATAGGGTAATAACATTTTGCCAAAGAATTTTATTTAAAATTATCCGCTTACAATAAAAGTTGTTGCGCCAAACAGCAGTAAAAAAACAGCGTGCCCTGAGGAAGTCATGTGATATGACGTAACGCGTAGGACGTAACCGGAAATACACAGTGCGGACCGGAAGTGACGTAGCGTGTATCGTTTCCACGCTGTTTTTCTACTGCTGTTTGGCGCAACAACTTTTATTTTAATGTAAGCGGATAATTTTAAATAAAATTCTTTGGCAAAACGTTATTACCCTATTAGACCCTTTTTGATTACCTTCTATGTGGAGTCCACCAACCGTAGGGAGGGATCTCTTCCCATAAACGGAACGGATCGCTATCACCAACCGGACCAAAAGGATTGTATCTCCAAAGGATTCATACAGGCACATTTACTGTGTCATCAAGGTGAGAGTTCTGGGAGCCCTTAGCGGGGGATGTAACATCACGAAAGTCACCAGATCTTCTATCAACGCATGCTCACTAATACCAGTCACATTTTTATGTAATTTATTTGACGTATTAGCACTTTAGTCACGTTTTAATACACGTATGGATTATTACCAATATATTTATCAGCTGTGTTATATACACTCATCTTTTTGAAGACAAAAAATATTTTCACACAAATTTTTTCACTCTCATTTTTAAAAAAAGTTTTTACTTGTACATTTATATATTTATTGTTTATTCACTGCAACAACACATTTAGAGGCATTGCACGGAATCACACACACAATTGGTTTTCATTGTGCATTTTTGAAGTTTTGTGTAGTGAGTAGTGTTCACTATTTTTGATTTTGCAGCATTATCCATAACTAGATATTTATACACGGTTTAAAGATAGTAGCGCAGAAGTCCATCCTAGGATCTTCCTCCTCAATGTTCATGCTGATAGCTTGTAAGAACATTTTTGGTTCTGGGCACTGCCACCAGTGGCTAAGGCCCAATTTTTCTGCCCCTGTTTAACAGGGGCGCGTAATTACAATTTTTGATGCGATACTTTGCAGCAGGGCTCATTCCTGTGCTCTAACTAGAGTATCTGTGAGGGGTTGCAGTGTTGTGGCACCAGTGCCTAAGGCTCAATTTTTCAGCCCCTGTTTAACAGGGGCATGTAATTACAATTTTTCATGCAATACTTTGCAGCAGGGCCGTTCCTGCGCCCACCAAGAGTATCTGTGAGGCCTTACAGTGTTGTGGCAACACCACCAAAGGCCCAATTTTTCTGACCCTGTTCAACAGGGGCATGTAATTACTATTCTTGATCTAATATTTCACAGCAGGGCCCGTTCCTGCGCCCACCAAGAGTAACTGTGAGGGCTTACAGTGTTGTGGCAACACCAACACCTAAGGCCCAAATTTCTGCAGAGTATATAGGGCAGGTCCCTGCTTTCAAACATCCAACTTACAAACGACTCCTACTTGCAAACGGAAGGAGACAACAGGAAGTGAGAGGAAACCAACCCCTAGGAAGGGAAATTCTCTCCTGTAAGAGTTCCTTGTTTCACTAAAAACCCCAAATTTTCAAAATCCAATTGTCATTGGGACAGAAAGTGAGGTGAAATCTTCTGAACAGGTGCACAGATAGCAAAACAAATGTTACAGGGGTGATAATCCTTCCCCATGTTTTCCAAAAAGCTTAAAAATAGATTTTTTGGCTGAAGCTACACGTAAAAAATTTACCATTTCAAAATTACGAGCAGATTCTACTTAAGAACAAACCTACAGTCCCTGTCTTGTTTGCACCGCCTGTATACTGCTGTACAGAGTATATAGGGCCTGGGGGCCCCACGCCTTTCCTTTTTTTATTTGGGTGCGGGGTTCCCCTTAATATCCATACAAGACCCAAAGGGGCTGGTAATGGGCTGGGGGGGGGGGGGGGGGTGTATCAATAATCCATATTGCCGGGACCAGACATGACATTAAAGCCGCAAGCAGTTTTAAATGACTTTTTTTTCCTTTAGAAATGTCATTTTGAGCAGGGACTGTTCTAAACACGGGAAACACACGCCACTTTACAGGCATACTATAGAAACCCCCCAGGCACGATAATTAAAAGAATATTTCACTTTTATTTTTTCACTTTAAGCATCATTAAAATCACTGCTCCCGAAAAAATGTCAGTTTTTAAAACTTTTTTTGCATTGATACATTTCCCCTGGGGCAGGACCCGGGTCCCCAAACCCTATTAAGGACAATAACTTGCATATTAGCCTTTAAAATTCGCAACTTTGATTTCTCATGTTCGAGTCCCATAGACTTTAACAAGGTTTGAAAGTTTGCACAAACTTTCGGTCGGTTCGAAAGTTCTGATGCGAACCGAACCGGGGGGTGGCACACTTTGCTGTATGAACTCACCATGGTGTTAATACTAGAAGAAATTGGTTCATTATTCCACCATATTTTCACCACTAGAGATATATTTATTCCTACAATCAAGTTTCTATATCAATTGGACTTCATTAACGTGGCATCTTTTTTCTATGTCTATTTTGTGTATATCTCACATTAAGCTGCTGCTTATTGGACTATAACTTTTTAGTAATTGATCATTTCCTAGCGATACATTAGCGCATTTTTTTCCCCTTTTAAAAATCAAAAAATAACCAATGAAGATACCAGCAGCACTGTGTTTACACTCTATACAAGTGTTTGTAAACATATTTGTGTTAGTCAGTACTAGTTAGTCTTTAATAGTGTTTAACCAATACAAATATGTTTGCATATATGAATTGATTTATAAGAATTTATTTTCTTTGTATGTATATATAATTTTAGAGTGTAAACACCGTGCTGCTAATAACTTATCTTCATTGGTTACTTTTCTTTTTTTAAAAAAGGATAATTGGTTATAAAAAAGGATGGCCGGGTAAAAAAAAAAACAAAAACTGCTCATTTAACCACTTCAGCCCCGGAAGGTTTACCCCCCCTTCATGACCAGGCCATTTTTTTGCGATACGGCACTGCGTTACTTTAACTGACAATTACGCAGTTGTGCGATGCTGTACACAAATACAGTTTATGTCCTTTTTTCCAACAAATAGAGCTTTCTTTTGGTGGTATTTGATCACCTCTGCAATTTTTATGTTTTGCCCTATATACAAAAAAAGACCAACGATTTTGAAAAAAATATATATATTTTTTACTTTTTGCTATAAAAACAAATTTCTTCATCAATTTAGGCCAATATGAATTCTGCTCTATACATTTGGTAAACAAAATCGCAATAATTGAGAAAAATTCTGATAATATAGATATCCCATGAAGGACAAAGAGAAAAGGTGAACCCCTAAGGGTGGGACTTTAAAGGCACTACCAATGAAAAAGTTGAAGTAAAAAAGACTATTTTATTCAAGGAAAAATATACATAAAGTAGTGAACATTGTCGTGAACAACTAAAAAAATCAAGGTATACAACATATAGATACAATATTCTATACCCAATGCGTTTCAGAGAAAACTGTTGTCTCTTTCATCAGGGGTTAACAGGATATATATCATATTTTGTTTAGTTGTGTATCCATGAAAAGAAATCCACATTCATATTTAAAAATCCCAATAAGTGTATATTGATTGGTTTGCGCAAAAGTTATAGCAAACTATGGTATATTTTTATTTATTTTATTTTTATTATTTTTTTACTAGTAATGGCTGCGATCAGCGACTTATAGAGGGACTGCGATATTGCGGCGAACAAATTGGACACCTAACTGACACTTTTTGGGGACCAGTGACACTAATACAGTGATCAGTGCTAAAAAATATGCACTGTTACTGTACTAATAACACTGTCAGGGAAGGGGTTTACATCAGGGGCAATCAAAAGGTTAAATGTGTCCTCTGGGTGTGTTTACTAACTGGGGGGGGGGGTTGCTTTGCCTGGGGGATTGTAAAAATCCATATCCCTGCTCAGCAGGAACACAGGATCAGCATATTCACCTCTCAGAGACCGCTGTTCTGCTTTTCTCCTGAACGATCGGCACGTCCGATTGGTGTCTGGACTCCGCAATGTCCTGGTGGGACGGATTTTTTCATCCACCCCATTCATATAGCTACTATTGCACCCCAGCTTGCTCACCTCCTGGTGGGGAAATCCTGAGAACTGCGACCTGGTACTAACATGCAGCAAATCCCATCTCCACCATGAGGAGTTCTGGTAAATACCGGTTAGTGCTTAGACACCACACCTCGGGTGATCCTGAATCATTCGTCAGAGTGACCTGCTTCTACAGTATAGTTATCCTGCAGGTTGGTGGAAGTGTCTCCACTGCTATAGCTACTGGCCTCCAAACCAGACCCCCTGACCGTGACACTGCCTTTTAATTGCTCTTTAGAAGGATGTGTAATTAAATCTCTTACAAGGAAACAAATAAAACAAAGACAACAATGGAATATTCCAGAGATTATCTATCATTAACCAGTTAAAAAAAACTGTTAATCACAAGCTGGTGGCTGCAGGAGCATAGTGATGCAATGAATTGTTCAGCAGGCTGTGGGCTTGAAAGTAAAAGTGGTGCTCCCTGGGCTCACTTTCACACAGCAGGCAGTGGCATGACTGAGGAATGTGCAGATTCCCGAGGCTCAGGCATCCTGTAAATTAAACAATTAAACCCCATTCATTCACCCCCCCAAGAGTGACCAGACGACACATATTGTTTTGGAGTCGAATGGCTGTAGCAGCCTTTTATTACAACAAATGAAATACTACAACATAAACAATTGTAATGGATATAATACATTTTATACGTAACCATTAAACCATAAAAACCTCAGCTTAATCCTACCCGGTCTAAAAGGTATTTGAAGGGCTATTTTTCTCTCGACCAACCGCTTGTATCTGTCACCCCATGAAAGGCCCCCAGCCGCAACTTACACCGGCTCAGGGACAATTACCAGTTACTTCCTACCAGATACAACCAACTTAAAACCATTGTTAGAATTGTATTATTAGGAAGGAAAGGGACACCCATACCTCCAGATGGGACCAACCCCTCTAAATCTCCATTATTTTATCCAGCACAGCCTTCAAAGACCCCATAGACCTCCCGCTGCTGCTACGACTATTAATAAAGCAACCCATAACGTGAACGGTCATGAAAAACATACCCCACCAGGAATTGCCCACTATTGAAACCATCCCAACCCGTACGACCAGAAACCTTGCTAGGTAGCCCCCCAAGCAACAAACAAGGGAGGGTGGGTGGTAGAAACCTTCCTGATTCTATGAGAAGCTCCATCTGAGCTCTGACCAAATCCTCCACCCCTCTACACCCACAGGACACCCCCATCCCTCCGGATTAATATCTCCCCCATCACACCACTATTCTCTCTGCCTCAACCGCCCACCCCAGTCATGCTGACCCTCCTCCAAGTTCCACTTTTGCTCCAGGCCATTGACTTTCCTCCCTGCCAGCGGGCCCCCGGGGGTTCCTGAGCTCTCCCGTGCTTACCGGGACCACAACCGCCAGCTTCTGAAGGGAAAGACAAGGCATATTCATCCCTTGCTTTGACTTGTAAAAAATGAAACTAGAAGTGATCCAACTTTTCCTACCTGGTACATCCAGGGGACACCTCTAACCAAGCAGATCTGTGCTTGGTTAGATGCTGTGAAGGGCTGGGTAGACATTGGGGTCATTTAGACCCACAATGACTCCAAAAAGAGTACCTGTCACCTGCTCAATGCTATCACATAAGGGGTTTATTAACCCCTCGTGTTAGAAATCAAGTAAAAAATAAAAAAAGTAAGAAAAAAATAAAATTACAATAAAATGTATTGAAAAAAAAGGTTGCCGTAAACCATGTTACCCTGCACAATTGCGCAAATGTAAACCGCGGTCCCACTACACATGTGAAAAGGCAGAGTGAGAGCAATAATTCTAGAACAAGAGCTCCTGTTTAACTCTAAACTGATGAGCTGTAAAAGCTTTTAAAGCATCACCTATGAAGATTTATGGGTACCGTAGTTTTTTGCAATATCACAGGCGCACACAATTTTAAGACTTGGCATGTTTGGTGTCCATTTACTTGACACAACCTTATCTTTTATAGTTTGCCAAAAAATGGGTAGTACATTGCGTGTGCTTGCACTAAAACTCATTTTATTCAATCTTTTCCCTTGAAATTTGCTTTTAATAAACAGCTGCATACATATCATGTGACATAAAAAAAAAAAACTATCATCTTTTTACTCTACAGGGCCTCTGCTTTTAGAAAATATATAATGTTCTAGAGGGTTAAGTAACTTTATTGCCAAAAATAAAGATTTTTACACGTGTGCAAAAAATGTGAAAATTTGCTCTAGAGCCGAACTGGTTAAATGCATAGACATATGGAAATGTCCATGGTTATCTAAACCCTTATTACGGACAATTTAAGTAAAACCTACCAATATATTGTTAGACTGAAGGAAGAAACCCATACAACCACATAGAAAACATACCAAAACCATACTAATAAGGTTCTGGTGGGAACTGGACACAGATTCCTTGTGCACCAAGACCGAATGCTAACTGCAAAGCTATTACTGTATGTACTGATTTTTGTGGGAGTGTTTCAAGATTTCAGTAGGATCTGGATATACAGTTCTATTGCTTTACACACTTTACTGTTTAGACCCAAAGCAACACTATTACATGTCTAGTAAGGATGTTGGATTTGTATCAGTTCTGCAGCTTGTTCCCAAATCCCTGTTATATACTGATGAATTATTTATTTAGTCAGCAAACTTATTGTTGTTGTTGACAGTTATACTGAGGTGAGATAACAGTTGGCCATGAAATATAGAAGGTTGATATATCTAGCACAGCTTCAACTACATGCCAAAGTCCAATTTTGTTTTATGGGCAGACTATTATTCTTGTGTTTGGCTATTACCGTGCTCTACACTGCACCTTTTTCCAATGTAAATACACTTTACATTGTTACACTTCAACATGGCCTGGCATTGGATCAACCGTTATCAGTATGTTAATATTAAACAGCATAAATCTGTCATAAGCAAATAAGAAGACGTGATTATTTTAACAGGTAATTTGCAAACACTTAACACATTCACGCCCCAGGCGTCTAGCATACGCTGCCTTTTCATTTCAAACGTGATTACTTTTTTTTTTTTTAATTATATAACTGGAGATACCATCAAAAAAGGGATACCATCCATTGGCAGTGCCCACACCTCAAACTAGGTCTTGAGCATGAATGGTAGAATCCAAAGGAAAACATCACACCAATAAATGTAAAATGTATCACAATTTTTTTTTGTTTAAATTCATTAAAAAAAAATCCAAATTAAATCAAATTAATCAAATTATGAGTTTTAGAACTTGTAAAATATCCACATAATGCATTTTATTTGCGTTGCAGAACAATTCATAATTAGAAATTGTGCGTTTGTGATGTGCATCATTGCATACATCAAATGCATGTTAGCCTGCACTGCACAATAGTTGAAGTTTGTTCTAAACAAGTATTTTTGATCATGTATTAAAGTTGTACATTGAAGCTGGGAAGGAACATTCAAAAACAGAGGTGTACTCTGATGTAGATGCACTGAAAATACTGAAAACCACGTGAGATCTGTATTCAAAATGGGACTTGCATTAAAATACAGTAAATAAATAAATATTGAAAATAAATATTTATCCATACTTTGGCTTACATTCACTTGGAGATGCAAGTGATGTCAATTAGCTTTACTGCCTCCTGCCCTGTTCTGTAAGATGATGGGCCTGGGGTTTAAGGTAAGTAGCTTTTTTTTCTTAACCAGTATATCATTTTTCAATATCAAGATTTTCTTTATGGGGAGGGGGTTAAGGGTCTCCAAGAAATTGGACCTTGTATTTTAAAGTGATTCCGAAGGTTGTATTTCTTTTTTAAATAACAGAAATGTTATACTTACCTGCTCTGTGCAATGGTTTTGCAAAAAGCAGCCCCGTTACGCTTTTTTTTGTCCCCCACTGGTGATCTTGGCTGCTCTCCCCTGCCGAGGCCCCCCAATAACAATCCTTTTGCTATGGGGGCACTCGAGCAGCACTCCTGTAAAAGGACATTTACACACAGAGTGTGGTTTGGCCCCACCTCCTACTCTCTCCCAATTGGCTCACTGGCTGTGATTTGCAGCAGCAGGAGCCAATGGCTCCCACTGCTGTGTGAACCACTGAGGAGATAGAGATCTGGAAGAGGAGCTGCTCTCATGCACATCGCTGGATCGAGATGGGGCTCAGGTAAGTATAAGGGGGGGGGCTTTACCCAGAAGGTTTTTTACCTTAATGTATAGAATGCATAAAGGTAAATAAACTTCTGCCTTTAGAACAACTTTAAATGTAGTAAAACACATAAATGGAATATACACTTCTTAGAAAATGTCTTTCAATTCATAGAACAATGTAATGAAAACAACACATAGTAGCAAAACATATCACTGGGAACAAAAATGCAGATGAAATAAATGAGGAGGAATACAAGACAAAACCAAGCTTACAGCATAGGCAACAAAAGAGACTTAGTTACAGGAACACTAATCAGGTTGGAGCAGGCTACAAGCAAAACACTAAGGTAACTGGGTAACAGAGAGACCATTACAAAAAAAAAAAAAAACACCTAGAAACTCCCATGTGCAAGGATAAGGCCTTATCAGTAAAGGCAGTGCAGGAAAGAGACCCCTGCTGCTAATACCTGGAATCACTCTCAAAGTCACTGCTTTCAGGAGGGGAGAAAAAGCTTAGCAGAGAACTTACAGCTCTTTCCTGGTAGCTTTCTTCTGCTATCAAGGATTCTAGTCAGTCATTTTAAATATAACAAGCTCTGGGGATATCACGCTAAATTACGCACCATGACAGAACTTTCCCCCTTGACACTGGCATATTATCCCTATGGTATGGTAAACAACTCACCTATGCGCTGTCCACAGACCCTGGCCCACTGACCCCCTTATTTGACAACCTAGCACTCCTTGCATATAATGCCTTGGGGCACTGTGGTTCTTATGAAAGGACTCGATGGCTCACAGCATGGCAATTCGTCCACACCATTACAGACCGATTTCAGCCACAACAGGGCCACCGTTCCCCCACCACAGCTGATTGGTTATCCATGCTGTATCTATCGCAATTTAGCAAAACCCTACACCTTTCCGGACAGATCCACAGACCACTGACAGCTTTGGAAGACATGTGTAGTCTATCTCAGATCTCCAAGCATACCCTATCTCTGATATACAAAGGAATTCTGTCCCATACCCATAATGCACTAACTAACTTCACGCAGAAATGGTCCAGGGATTTGGGGATTGAAATATCCCCGGGACAATGGCACACCTCATTTACACTCACTCACAAATCATCTATTATCATCTATTAATCATCTCTGGGTTCACACAGGAGAAGAACTGCAAACTCCTATCTCAGTGGTACAGGGATCCAGTCACAGTTCACAGGATGTTCCCCAATACTACTGACATCTGCTGACACTGTCACAGAGGAAAAGGTACCTACCTCCATGTGTGGTGGGAATGTGGTTGAGTTTGTCCATTTTGGAGCCAGATTTTTGAAATCTACAATGACATGTATAAGGATTCTCTCATTCCCTCCCCTAAGGTGGCTCTGCTATCCATCCTACCCGGTCCAACTAAATCACATTAAAAAAAGCCTCCTTAGATTATTTTTGTCAGCTGCTCGTCATGTCATCACACTGTTTTGGAAATCATCCATATCCGCCTTCGTAAATGGATAGACATCATTAACGACACCATGCTTATGGAGGAGCTGCAGGCGAAGGAGGGAGATACTTGGGACAAACACACCAAACTGTGGTACATCTGGCTTCATTACTCCTCCTCTGATCCTCTCCTTAACAGGATATCCGCATAAGTGACATGACTACCTAGGTCTAGCTGTACAACACTGATTCCCAGCTGGGGTCGACCAGTGAAATCAGGCTCTGAATCCTGACAACCTTCTTTCCAGTGATTGGGATGCCAGATGCTGTGATTATAGCCTGTACATAGTATCTGTATTCCTTCCTTGCTTCAGCCAAGCACTAACCATGAGTGAAAGAAAAGTTTTTGTGTTATAATTCATATTCTCTAAAAAATGGCCAAGAAATCATAAATTCTGCCAGGGTATGTAAACTTATGAGCACAACTGTATGTCAGCACCATCCTATTTCTGCTCTATATTAACCCCTCACCTCCCTTATCCTGCATATTTGTACATTAACCCATTCATCTCCATCCTCTCATTGTGTGTGGTCTGTACATTAACCCCTTTACCTGATCCCTCTGTTTATGACCTGTATGTTTAATTATATTTTCTGGTAATTTTTCCCTTATATAGTATAAAAAAAACCCCAAAGTAATAGATATATAGAAAAAAAGAAGCTATAGCTGTCTAAAAATAAATGACATAAAAATTCATTTGGAAACAGCGTTGCACGCCCGAGTAATTGTCATTCACAACATTGAAAACTGAAAAATAACCTGGTAATGAAGGGGGTGAAGCATGCTGGTACTGAGGTAGTTAATGGGAAAAATAGCTTCTTGTAATTATCAGTCTCGGATTCAATCCCTACAAGAAAATAATTTTTTTACGGAAAGATTTTAATTCAACATGAATAAAAACATATACACCCAAGCTTGCTGGTTTACATGTTTCTCTATGACTAAGGATACGCAAACGGTTCGGCCCAAACTAACATTGGCTGTTCGCCTGTTGACCGAACACCAGAATTATCGGGCATTTGACCGTTTGTTCGGCCCGCCGAATGACCACAATGCACTGCGCTGCCACACAGTACATTGGAATCCCTGATTGGTTGAAGCAATGAAAGCTTTGCCCAACCAGAGCACAGAACACTGTCAGAGCCATGATTGGACGCTGCCGTGATGACACAATCCAAACATGGCTCATTGCTCTTCGTCCCACCCCACACAATCAATGTATTCTTTCAATATGCTATTTAAAGTGTGATATCAGCTTGGGGAGAGATAGAACATGGCTCTGTTCAGTGCTACTAGACAGTTAGTGTGCAATAGTGTGCTATTCTGATTCTATTGTCAGTGTAGAATATCAGTTTACTGTGAATCTAGTGATAGTTCAGCCAGTGTGAGTGTAGTGTGGCCACCATTTATCTTTACATTAGTGTGAATCTAGTGATAGTTCAGTCAGTGTGAGTGTAGTGTGGCCACCATTCATCTTTACATTAGTGTGAATCTAGTGATAGTTCAGTCAGTGTGAGTGTAGTGACCATTTAACACAGTATATTTTAGTGCCGTTTAATGCAGTATATTTCTGTGTGTTACTGCAAGTTCAACGCTGTATATTTCAGTGTGTTACATGATGCTTAACGCAGTATATTTCAGTGTGCTACTGCAAGTTTAACGCCATATATTTCAGTACGTTACATGCCATTTAACGCAGTATACTTCAGTTCGTTACTGCAGGTTTAACGCTGTATATTTTAGTGCATTATTGCAGTTTAACGCAGCATATTTCTGTGCATTACTGCACATTTGACGCAGTATATTACAGCGCGTCAGTGCAGTTTTACTGCAGTATATTATAGTGTATCAGTGGAGTGTGTCTGCGTAGAGAGTACTCAAGCTAAAATGCACCAAACACCATTTTCCATTGATTAAAGTGCATCCACACATTTCCATTTCCACATTTCCAGAGGAGGTGGTGGACTGGCTTACTAAACCATCCTCATCTTCTGTCACCCAAGCAGAGACTAGTACGCAGTCCACTGCAGCTGCCAGAGGGACTAAACCTAAACCTGCCTCCTTGTCCACAGCTATTCCTGCCATAGCCCCAGCATCAGGCATGGAAGAGTTATTTGAACACAGTGTCAGATGTTGGTTTTGAGGTTGAGGAAGGCAGGAACATGAGCCTACAGAGAGGGGAGAACACTGGTACACAAATTGGCAGTCATGTTCCCCCCAGCCACAGCATATTTTCAAGTTGTCTCCAGTGCTAATGAGGATGGAGGAGATGATGATGATGATGAGGTCACTGACATGACTTGAGTGCCGAATAGAGCAGAGGAGGAAAATGAGGGTGAGGGTGAGGCACAACCCCAACGAGGCAGCCATCATGGAAGAGTAGAGAGCAGCCACCCTATTCCATCACATTGTGGAGCTGTTATCTCCCACAGCTCAGCTGTCTAAGCCTTTTTTTTGCACATGTGCAGCCGATGATGCAAGATTTGTCAGTTCTACCCCCTCCTTATCCTCCTCCTCCATGCCCTCTTCTGCTGAATTGTCCTATGAACCACAAGTACCTCTAAGCATTCAAGGGGCTATTCAATGAGTCAGGCTAAAATGTGCCATGCATTGCTTCAGCTGGTGTGTCTAGGGGACAGCAACCACACTGAAGCAGAGATTCTTGCAGCTCTGCAGGGGCAGGCCCAAAGGTGGTTCACGCCACGCCAGCTGGAGCCAGGAATGGTGGTGGGCGATAATGGCACAAACCTTCTGTTCGCCCTTAGACAGGGAAAGTTGACACATGTGCCATGCCTGGCACATGTCCTCCATTTGGTGGTGCAGTGTTTCCTAATTAGGTACCCAGGGTTGGAACATCTGCTAAAAAGCAGGCTAGAAGAGTCTGTTGCCATTTCAGGTGGTCATACACAGCCAGTGCTCGGTTGGCTGAAATGCCAATCCCTGCAAAAGGACCCAAGAATATGTGGCGTAAAGGAGAAGGATCACTATTGGTCGGCAACCCTCCTTGACCGCCATTACAAGGGGAAAGTCTTAGAACTCATTCCGTCCCCACAGAGAGTGCAGTAGATGAAATCTCTTGAGGACACCTTAAAGAGGAGTCTATCTAACGCTTTTCCTGACACTAGGTTACAATGTCGTGGAAAACTTTGTTTTGAGGCTTCTGTTTGTCAAGTGAGGAGTGGTAGAGAAGGCGGCCGCCTAAGTGATGCATTTCACAATTTTGTTAGTCCTCGCTGCCCAGGGCTGTCAGCTTCCACATCCCATCAGCAGTGTCTGCATCACATGGTAGCCGATTATCTAGGGGCGAAAACAGAGATGGAGAGCTATTCAGTCGATGATCCACTGGCTTACTGGGTCATGAGAATAGACCACTGGCCAGACCTTGCCCAGTATGCAATTGAGCTGCTGGGTTGACCTGCATCCAGCGTGCTTTCCAAACAGGCATTCAGTGCTGCTGGAGGTTTTGTTACTGCTAATAGAACGCTTCTGTCTACAGACTCCGTGGACCATCTGACATTTATCAAAATGAATCAGTCCTGGATTACCAGCAGCTATGAAGCCCCTGATGCCGATGTCGCTGATTAAGTGTTTTTGGGATGTGGAATCTCTGCAAGACTTCTAGGCTGCCAAGCGTTGTGGGTGTTAATTTCATCTGGAAGAATTTTTTTGGTGTAGGTTTCATGTAGGGTTGTCCCGATACCACTTTTTTAGGACCGAGTACAAGTACCGATACTTTTTTCAAGTACTCGCCGATACCGATTACCGATACTGTTTTTTTAATGTCACGTGACAGTTTTTTTTTTTTTTGGGGGGGGGGGGGGGTGAACGTTGTATGTGTGTGTGTGTGTGTTTTTTTTGTTTTGTTTTTTTTACAATTTTTATTTTTTACAATAATATTTTTTTATTCTTTATTTATTTATTTTTTTTTTTGTTTTTTTTAATCAGCCCTTTTGGGGGGCTTTGGTGAGATATCAGGGGTCTTAACAGACCTCTGATATCTCCCCCTTGAGACAGAGAAAGAGACAGAGGATAGAGATTCCCCAGTCCCTTTCTCTGCAGCGTCAGCCGCACTGAGAATGAATGGAGAGAAGACAGCGGCTCCTCTCCATTCATAAACTGACACATCGTAATCACAGGAGATTACAATGTTTCAGTTATGTGAATGGACAGAGTCAGCTGACTCTATCCATACACAAAGGAAAGAGGAGGGGGACGGAGGAACTGAGGGGGAGAACGGAGGGGACAGATAAGGAGAGAGGAACGGAGGGGACAGATAAGGAGAGAGGAACGGAGGGGACAGATAAGGAGAGAGGAACGGAGGGGGAGAACGGAGGGGGACAGATAAGGAGAGAGGAATGCTGGGGACAGCGGAGAGGGACAGAGAAGGAGAGAGGAGCGGAGAGGCACAGAGGAACGAAGGGGGCATGGAGGAGGATGCAGTGACAGTCAGCTGTGACCGATCACCACTGTATGTCACTAAAGCTGGTGAAAGCCGCTGGGGGAGAATCTTGTAACTCCCCCACGCGCCGATCACAGCTGTCCTCCAGGTATCGGGGGAAGCATCGGGAGCATTTGCCCGAGTACAAGTACTTGGGCAAATGCTCGGTATCGGTGCCGATACCGATACTAGTATCGGTATCAGGACAACCCTAGTTTCATGTAATTTCAACTTTTGACAACAAGGCCAAATCTTGCTTTCATCAAAAGTACCTCAATAGGGTTACGGTGTGAAGGTGCCACCGACATCCAAAGACCAATTTTTCTGCACCTGTTTGACAGGTGCATATCATTAAAATTTTTGACAGCAAGGTCAATTCTTGCTTTCATCAAGAGTACCCCTATAGGGTTATGGTGTGAAGGCGCCACTGACACCCAAAGACCAATTTTCTCCTGTTTTTTCCATCCAAAGTCTGTGGAAGAGAAAAATGTCTAATCTCGTTCAAAGTGCACTACATTGTGGCCTCATCATACAGACTGGCTCCACAAGCCATTGCTTACAAAATAAAGCTTGCAGGGAAAACGATGACTTTTTTTGGCTTTATAAATGCAATTATTGCTGAAGCAGCTTCCATACACAGTACAGATGTGCCACTTTACAGGTAGATTAAGGGGACCCCCAGTCACTATATTGAAGAGAATTTTACGTTTTTATGCTTTCACCTTAAGCATCGATAAATCACTGTTCATTTAAAAATGACGTTTTTTGCAAAAAATTTCATTGATACATGTCCCCCAGGGCAGTACCCGGACCCCCATAACCAATGTATGACCAATTACCTGCATGTAAGCCTTCAAATGGGCACTTTTGATTTTTTCCAGTTCCAGTTTCCAGGTCCCATAGACTTTAATGGGGTTCGTTATTCGGTTCTGAACTTTTGCGATGTTCGAAAGTTCTGGTTCGAACGGAATAGAAGGTGTGCTTAAAGCATAAAAATAAAAAAATGTAATATATTGCAGTTCACTTGTCTTTAGTGGTGGCTACATTTGTTTTTTTCTTTCATTTTTACCCACAATTCCTATCCCGTCCTAGTTACACTCACTTCTCCATGGTATCTATGGAAGGAGCCATGCTTGCCACCTTGACTGAACTTCAAACATGTCTGTTTATGTTCATGTCAATTAGATGGGGGATCATGGGAATAGTAGTTTATAGAAGGAGGTTTTGCTTGTTTGTGCTTTCAGTTCCATTTATAGGAAGTGACAAGGACATGTGTGACAAGATCAGCAGGTATTTTCTGTACTTGCTGTCATGGAAATTTCCTTGGGCTTTGTACACAAATCCTCACCGTGCCAAAATGTGCACTTCCAGCGTCAAAATGCACACAAAACAATTCCTTCATGCTTAAAAGCACGTTTGTACTAAGCTCTTTGGTATAAGGAAATTGAAGTACTTCAATAGCACCAGATAGAATCAGAAAAGATGCTGCTTCAAGCTGGAGTCTCGACGTGTCTGTCCTCACGAGCACAGGCACTTTCTTTATTTATGGGCAACAAAAGGAATGACAAACAGGAAGTCATGACTCCAACAGCCAATTGTTCCTCCATGCAAAATGACATCACAGGAAATGACAACACAGGAAATTACAACAGTAAAGGGGAGGGCATCCACAGGAGTGGGGGGGAGAAGTGCACATGTCTAACCCACTTGAGGCATGTACACTGCCCCCCGCCCAGCCACATGCATGCACATCCACCATCTTGGTCAGCATGGAACCTATTCAATACTGCTTAGAGTAACTAATATCTAGTAAGATCATTCTACTTGTTCTCACAGGCTTGAGACGATCTGCAGGGACATTGCTACTGCGGTTGTCAATATATGGTATGAGTATACCAACAAGGCAGATATCAATGTCCTCTTATAAAAGCAGATATGTAACCAAAAGGGATGGCGTTGCCACAAAAGAGATATAATATGTTTCTCTCGTTATGCAGACTTCTCTTCTCTAATGTGCTTACACATTTGACGGCAAGAAGCCCAGCGCATTGCACTTGATACTTACAAACCAGCAAACGCCCACACACACCGAGAACATGTCTCCAAGCCCATGAGAAGGTTTTCATACTGACGGTTTCACCGCTGGTCCCAATTCAACCCAAGTGCGCTCTGCTAGAGAGCTCCTCGGTTAAATCAGACACAGGGAGACAGATGACAATCTATAAAACACACATCCTAGAATAAAATGTCCACATAAGTTCATATAATAAAATTTCCACAACATTGCCAAAAATGTTCTTAGCCAAAAAAAAAAGAAAACGAATGCAGCCACCACATGTAAGGGATGATAATAGTCACTAAATTACATTTTAGCACTTCAAGCTGAATTTTAATCTAAAGAACTAAATAAAATTGTTTCTTCACTGTAGATCTCTAACTATATCCTTTTGAAGTTGATAGGGCTGATAAAATGAAAAGTCTCCTCATTTCCTAGACCAGAAAACCAAAATAATTTGTAGTCTCTACCCAGCTTTTTTTATACTGAAAAGTTAACATAAAGCAATGTTAACTGTCTTGCTAGGATGATGTACCAACAAAGTGGAAAAGGGCTTGTGATCTTGTGACATCTGCTGAAGGGAGCAATACGCCAGTCTCCAGTGACTCTCACTTGTAGCAGAGATCATATGACTGATTCCCTAGGCCTTTGGACATGTGACCAACACCAAAGGAAACCTGGAACAGTGTTTTCTCCAGGGAAGGCAGGTAAATCAGTGCTTCTAATACAATTTATTTAGCCATCTTGATAAGACTGCTAACATAGCTTTATGGTAAGATTTGAAGCATACCTATATATAAAATGTAAAACCACACATTCATTTCCACTTTGTATGCCAATTATTTCTAGCCTACTCCAATTTTTCTGAATGATCGTGAAGTTTCTAAACTTCACACATTTAATTCTATGACATGTATTCACTATGCCCTGTGACTAGGCACTGCCGTGTCACACCGTTTACAGAGCCTGCCTTCTGAACCACAAAAGTCCTGAGAGGCGGAGTTTCAGGAGGCAGAGTCAGTACAGGAATCACTGATGCCAACAGCAAGATACCATAGGATATGTAGTCCTTAGAAACAGAAAAGAAACAGCAGAGGAGAAGCTATAAAGCATGCAGGAAATCCAGGAAGCCATGGAAAGAGATGGCCAGCAGACAGGCAGCACTCACAACATGAAAGTTTATATTGGGTTGTCAGAAATAAATATGGTTTGTATTGGTACTACAATCCTTGATTTTATAAGTGAAAGTGTATGCTGTGACCACAGATCTCCTTTAAGTCACGTTTAGATAATTTTGTTCATGTCCAGCATTGTTTATGCCTAGCAGGCGGAATACAAAGGATTAGTCACCAGTATTGCTCGCAGTCTCCCTGCAGATGATCTTTTCCCCATTATTATTTTACCATGCCTAGTTCTGAACTGTGCCTCTATGTGGAGCCTGCCATCTTAGTAGCAGGTTTTGCTTCCTTATACTTCCTTATTTCAGGGGCCCCAGTCAGAGAACAGTGAGCTGCATTATAGTGACATCACTAAAGTCGGCCATACATGTATCAAAATTTTACTGGTTCAGCAGGGACCAGCTGAGATTTGATCCATCTATGGACAGGCTGATTGTACCCAACTCGATCCATCTTGGGTCTTGGGTCTACTTGGGTACAACCAACCCGTCAGATTTTTTACATGCAATTACTACTGGAAGCTATAGTTTCTAGCAGTAACCATTGTGTTCTGCCAGTGGGGGGGCACAGGGAGCATTCCCGGCCAGCAGAACACAATAGTGATTCAAGAGGCAAATGTTGATGGGGGAATCGAATGAATCCACCCATGGTGGAAGGAAAGAAAATCAAATCATCTATGGGCTGCTTAAATCTCATTCCAGATCTCCTGAGACTAGCAGTCAGGGACAGCAGTGCCTTAGATCTCAATCTCTAGATATACAGCTACCTGGAGTGCCCAGAAAGCCTTGTTCTGACATCATTGCCATTCCCAGCTTGTAAACTGACACAACATGTGTGACTAGCACAGGAATGGCGCTGCTGTGAGCGCGTCTGCATTGTTCAGTATTAAAATCACGCAACACCTTTTTATTAGGAAATTGGTAGGGCATGGTGTCACATATTGGATTTTTGGCTTCTACAGAGCCCGAAAAGGTGTGACAAAGCAGGGCATCAAATATTATATGAACTAAAAGTTCTTCCCTAATAAAACCTTGCATATTAGATTTAATAAAGGTCATATGATAGTCAAGATCACAAGATGTTCCCACACAATCCACCATGAAATGCTACTATAACTTTTGTTAAAAAAGCTCTTTTGCTTGCTAGATACTGTACATGTTCATTATTATTATCATACAGGATTTATATAGCGCCAACACTTTGTGCATTGCTTTACAATGTTAGGATAGACAGTACAGTTACAATACAATTCAATATGGGAGGAAGTAGAGGGTCCTGCATGTTAGGCCATACAATCTAATGTTCATGTAGCACTACCCCCGCAGGAGCCGCTGGTAAATAAGGGATCCCCCACTCTGCACAGCCAGGCACACAGAATTTTCCACAGCACTCTTGAGTCAAGAAACAGTCCTTGCAGCTTTGTTTTTGTGTTTTTATTACGGGTATTGAACGTGGTTGGGGTTAAGGGTATTATGGGATGCCCACTTGACTTTAGCATAACTTTACAGGGACAACTTCTTCTGTACAGTCTATTTACACACTCCTCAGCTCCTCCACCACAACACTTGCACAACAACTCCCAGGACCAGCTGGCACACTGTTAGGTGATCTGACAACAGGACAGATTTCAGCAAATGCCCTATACAGGTAGGGACCACAGGCCCCTTGGTTGTATAGCAAAATCCCAGTGCCCAGTTGTCCCTCTGTGGCTACTGAGCCCAGCACCACCTCTTCAGGTACTGCCAGCCCACCTGGCTGAAGCCAATTCTTTCTCTAGCTCTCTTGGTTAAGCTTCCACAGTCCTCCCAGACTGACTCTGCATCCATCTCAGACTACCCTCACCCAGTCCTCCCCGACTATAACACTCATCAGCCCTCTTGGCTGTCTTCTCATTGGAGATCTCCCGGACATGGTCACTGGCTCCTGTTGTCCTCAGACCTGCTCCAGTGCCACTGGACAGAATTCCTCCTTGGCATACCAGAGCATCCCTCCTGCACCCAGGCCCGAGCTCCCAGGCCCAAGGTCAACCCCCCAACAGCCTCCTCCCCCCACTTCCAACTTCCACCCAAATTCTCCTGCCCAGCTGGGCTGACCCAGAGTATTTGAGGGGGCCTGCACCCTGCTAACCCATCTGTTTGGAATTGGTCAGGGCCCTCATGAATACTCCAGGCAGCTCCTCCTAACCTCCCTCCCATTCTTCTGGAAGTTTCCAGCAAGTTCCAGAAGTAGAGGGAGGTACCAGAGATGCTGCCTGTTGAGTTATACTAGCCCTTCCTGGATCACTCACCAGACCCAGATTAAAACACAGGCTTGGTTGCCAGCCAAGCCTTTACATTTTACCTACTCTAACAAAAACCTAACACTATCTATTCTAGCACACTAGAGGATGCTACATTCATGTCAAGCAATTTGGATGATGAATACTGCATCAATATAATTACAATGGGAAAACTTTGTGGTTTTGGAAGGCAGCTTCAGTTATATTCAACATAATCCAACAGTTCAGCTTTGGCACCAATCTTCTGCTTACCTGATCAGCCACTCCTTGCTGCTCTTTCTCCTTGCTGACGGCAAACCAAGACTACACTTTGAATAACAGATAACTCTGATTGACGGTTCCCGG
Source organism: Aquarana catesbeiana (assembly GCF_042186555.1). Lineage (NCBI taxonomy): Eukaryota > Metazoa > Chordata > Amphibia > Anura > Ranidae > Aquarana > Aquarana catesbeiana. The sequence goes on along the minus strand of NC_133329.1, from coordinate 329,502,856 downwards.
CTTCATTCCAGCCCCAGGTACCCCATTGCCATTCTGCAAGTGGACGGACCAAGGCCAGGGTGTGGTTAGCCACACAAAGAGAGATCATGGCCCACCTGTTGGGCTCCAGGGGAATAGGGGCCGACCTTTTCTTTCTGCCATCTATATCCCATTGGATAGATTTCTCTTCGCTCCTTGGCCTGAAGGCACAAGGTGAGAGAAAATATTATATAGTGAGGCACAAGCCTCCCTTAGACGGCTGTCATCAGAACAAGTGTCTCCATTGGGAGATTTAACCCTTTCTATTCTGGTGACAACTATAAATTTGGGATTTTCCCATCTCATTTAGTCCTGGTGGCAGTGGCCACCAGGACATACATAGAGAGAAAGACTAAATCTCCCTAGTAGGGAAACAGACAGCAATAAATAATAAACGGGCAGGAGTTCTAACCCTTCACCACTTTATCCAAAAAAGTTTTTGCTTTATATTAACTTTTCAAATCAGACTCACAGAAGATGAAGAAATTGAACATGACAGCTCCGCCATATACTAATCACAGAAAATGCAGCTACAATGCCTTGCAAAAGTATTCACCCCCTTGGCATTTCGTGTTTTGTTGCCTCACAACCTGGAATTAACATGGGTTGTTTGAGGATTTGCATCATTTAATTTACAGAACATGCCCACAACTTTGAAGATTTTTTTTTATTGCGAAGCAAACAACAAATAGGGCAAAATAACAGAAAAAGTCAATATGCATAACTATTCACCCCTCTAAAGTCAATACTTTGTAGAGCCAGCTTTTGCGGCTATCACAGCTCCAAGTCGCTTTGGATAAGTCTCTATGAGCTTGCCACATCTTACCACTGGGATTTTTGCCCATTCCTCCTTGCAAAACTGCCCAGCTCCTTCAAGTTGGATGGTTTGTGCTTGTGAACAGCAATCTTTAAGTCTGACCACAGATTTTCTTTTGGATTGAGGTCTGGGCTTTGACTAGGCCATTCCAACACATTTACATGTTTCCCCTTAAACCACTCAAGTGTTGCTTTAGCAGTGTGTTTGGGGTCATTGTCCTTCTGGAAGGTGAACCTCCATCCTAGCCTCAAATCACAGACAGAGTGGTACAGGTTTTGCTCAAGAATATCCCTGTATTTAGCACATCCATCTTTCCCTCAACTTTGACCAGTTTCCCAGTCCTGTCTGCTGAAAAACATCCCCACAGCATGCCACCACCATGTTTCACTGTAGGGATGGTGTTCTTTGGGTGATGTGATGTGTTGCATTTCCGCCAGATATAGCGTTTTTCTTGATGGACAAAAAGTTAAATTTTAGTCTCATCGGACCAGAGCACCTTCCTCCATACATTTTGATAGTCTCCCACATGCCTTTTCGCAAACTCAAAACGTGCCATTTTGTTTTTTGCTGAAAGTAATGGTTTTCTTCTGGCCACTCTGCCATAAAGCCCAACTCTATGGAACGAACGGCTTATTGTCATCCTATGTACAGATACTCCAGTCTCTGCTGTGGAACTCTGCAGCTCCTCCAGGGTTACCTTAGGTCTCTGTGCTGCCTCTCTGATTAATGCCCTCCTTGCCCAGTCCGTGAGTTTTGGTGTGCGACCGTCTCTTGGCAGGTTTGCTGTTTTGCCATGTTCTTTCCATTTGGTTATGATAGGTTTGATGGTGCTCCTAGGGATCATCAAAGATTTGAATATTTTTTTAGAACCTAACCCTGACTTGTACTTCTCAACAACATTGTCCCTTACTTGTTTGGAGAGTTCCTTGGTCTTCATGGCAGTGTTTGGTTAGTGGTGCCCCTTGCTTAGATGTTGCAGCCTCTGGGGCCTTTCAAAAAAGGTGTGTTTATGTAATGACAGATTATGTGACACTTAGATTGCACACAGGTGGACATCATTTCACTAATTATGTGACTTCTGAAGATAATTGGTTGCACCAGAGCTTTTTTATGGGCTTCATAACAAAGGGGGTGAATACATACGCACATGCCAATTATCAGTTTATAATTTCTGAAAAATTGTTTTATGTATATATTTTTCTAATTTTACTTTACCAACTTAGGCTATTGTGTTCTGATCCATCAGATATAATTCAGATTAAAAAAACATTGAACTAAAGACTGTAATGTAACAAAATAGGTAAAAAGCCAAGGGGGGTGAATACTTTTGCAAGGCACTGTATACCATGAATCAGATACTGGCAGAAGAAGATTTATATTATGCTTCATCCAATTCTTAGATTTGCACAGTAGTTCCACGCAATACATCCCTGTCTGGCAGGGGACAGGATTGATCTTCCTCTGCATTAATTTCACTTTCACTTACCATCACCCACTGCAATGGATTCAGGGGCTATTCACACTTGCACATTGCAGTAACACGCTAAAATGCACATGTTAATACACAGTATCACAACTACCTGCTCTATGTGCAATTTGGTGTAGTTTCATTCATTGTGAATGTAGCCAAGGGTTTGCTTATATAAGGTATTACAGTGTTATTGTTGCAAATGAGTTTGGCTCCCTATAGTACAAAATATTTTACAGCGCACACATACAAGAATGACATTTCCTGCAGGGCTAGTTAAAAACACCTGAACACCTGAACATATTCAAAAAATACGGGGGTTTGGTCACACTATATGGTCATATAGTGCTAAGCCCACTTACTGCGACAAAGTACCCCGAATTAGTGTCTTCTTAATGCTGTTAGGACTTTCTTATAATCCCTGAGAAGGAATGCAGCAGAGCATTGTGGGAGATGTAGTTTGGAGGAGAAACTCTGTTAGCTGGATCAGCCCTGAACTATACAGACAATGCAAAGCCCGCATGCACTGCATGCTGGGAGCAATAATAAAAGGATCAGCGTGGCCATCTTTCAGCCTCTCTGGACACCATTCAATACCTGCCAGCAGGAGGTCTGTGTGTGTGACCAGGAGTGAGAGACTGCGGTCTATACAGTGCGGAGCCGGATCGCCAGCCTCTGGAGGTACTTCAGAGTACAGCACTGCCAGCTTAGCAAGCAGATTGGTTTGCAGCATCAGGACATCTGGAAGTTTCCTGCACTTCAGCCATCTGGAGTAAGGGTACAGCGCAGCTGCACCATCTTTTCATCAGACTGAGACATCAGGAGAGGAGTCCAGATGGAGCCTCAGAGCCTCTGAGTCTATTGTGGTGAGAGGGCACCTGCCCATTTCAGTAAAGTGCACTGTTTGCTGAGTGAGTTATTTTACAAACTGCTGGTAAGACTTGTAGTTCCACAGATGCGAATCTAATTCTTCACAGGCATCATACAGCTGAACTCTGGGGTTTGTTGTTCCCTGCGCTGTAAGGTCAGTATTGTATTACACTCACACACAAGGAGGAAGTTGCAAGTGCCATATTTCTTCAGTTAAGCAGTTATCAATGTACCATTTATTCTACAGTTTTCTTTTTCTCTCTTTTGCCTTGTGGATTACAAATACTGCAGTTTAAACTACAGGCTAGCTGAAGATATCTGGAGTCAAGGAACTTTTATCATCTTCTGCAAAGCATTACTGTTCTATTTGTAGCGTGAACTGTGAACTACAACCTAGGGGGAGCCATAGAGTACATGTTAAATATTGCATTGTATTATTGAATGTAAGGAACATCATATTGTAGTTTGGTGTGTGTATTGAGGCCTCAGTGGGAAGGTGTTTAATATAGGTGTTGAGTGATATTGAAAACTTGTCCCATTGTACACCTGTCTACATATACTCCCTACGGTGACTATTCAATCCACAGTTTTCATATCTAAATTGATTGCTGCCAACTGTCATTTATTGTTTTTGTCTATTCACATTGTTCTTTGTGTTTATTATTCACTGTAGTAAACTTTCTGAGTGGTTCAGTGACATTATGTGAGTTTCTCATTGATAACACCCTATTGCAGAATGGAACCCAAGGTGTCAGAGGTAAGAGAGGTTCTGCAGAGTCGGGGTAGCCAGTGGGTTATAATCAGCAGCCCTCACGAGGGTACCGCTACATGAATATCACCCAATACAATTATACAATAGAGTGCAATGCATAACTCATGTTAATGAACGCCCAAAAACACACTGCAAAGATTTACTAGAGTGTGAAATGGCTTTAAGAGATGAAGCAGCACACTCTGCTCTCTCCTCCTATCAGCAGGCATTTTGTAGCCAGGGCTTTTTTTCAGTTGGAACGTGGCACAACAGAGTTTCGCCACCTTCGGCAGCCCTCTCCTCCCCAGCCTGTCACGTAACACAGAAGCAGGTAGAGGAACTTTTCTATACTACTCACTTCTTGCACCGGCTTCTGTGTGCTAGCCCTAAAACCCAGGGCAACTGCCCCACATCTGTTGATGGGTGCCCCAAAAGTTGAGTCGTAGATGGGGGGGTGCGCTGTGGACAGGGAGGGAGAAGATGACCTGTGGAGGAGGGGGGAGAGGGTGAGCTGTGGATGGGGGAGGGGGGATGAGCTATGGATGGGGGCAAAGTGAGCTGTGGACTGGGGAGAAGGTGAGCTGTGAATGGGGGGGGGGGGGGGGGGAGGGGGGGACTGTGGATGGGGGAAGGGGGTAAGCTGTGGATTGGATAGGAGAGGGTGAGCTGTGGATGGTGGGGCAGGTGAGCTGTGGGCAGGGGGGAGAGGGTGAGCTGTGGATGTTTGGGGGAGAGGGTCATCTGTGGATGGGGGGGAGTTGTTGACAGGGGGGTGAGCTGTGAAAGGGGGGTGAGTTGTGGATAGGGGGAGAGGGTGAGCTGTGAATGGGGGGGGGTGAGCTGTGAACGGGGGGAGAAGGTAAGCCTTGCCCACTTCTATTATTTGGCATCACTTTACTTTTCTTTCCCGAGGAATGGAGAGTTGACTAGGGAAGGTGGGTTCCTTCACCTATTCTCTGAGAACAAAAGCCCCGACTGCAGCACACCCGATTGGCTTATCATGCCGCTTCGTCCTCCTTCTGCATAAACTCTGCCATTCAGTCACTGCTAATACCAAGTCAGATTCAGCTACGCTGCTTGTATTTAAAAAATACAGTGCCTTGCAAAAGTATTCACCACCCCCCTTGGCTTTTTACCTATTTTGTCACATTACAGCCTTTGATTCAATGTTTTTTTAATCTGAATTATATGTGATGGATCAGAACACAATAGCCTAAGTTGGTGAAGTAAAATCAGAAAAATATATACATAAAACAATTTTTCAGAAATTATAAACTGATAATTGGCATGTGCGTATGTATTCACCCCCTTTGTTATGAAGCCCATAAAAAAGCTCTGGTGTAAACAATTACCTTCAGAAGTCACATAATTAGTGAAATGATGTCCACCTGTGTGCAATCTAAGTGTCACATGATCTGTCATTACATATACACACCTTTTTTGAAAGGCCCCAGAGGTTGCAACACCTAAGCAAGAGACACCACTAACCAAACACTGCCATGAAGACCAAGGAACTCTCCAAACAAGTAAGGGACAATGTTGTTGAGAAGTACAAGTCAGGGTTAGGTTCTAAAAAAATATTCAAATCTTTGATGATCCCTAGGAGCACCATCAAATCTATCATAACCAAATGGAAAGAACATGGCAAAAACAGCAAACCTGCCAAGAGACGGTCGAACACCAAAACTCACTGACCAGGCAAGGAGGGCATTAATCAGAGAGGCAACACATAAACCTTAGGTAATCCTGGAGGAGCTGCAGAGTTCCACAGCAGAGACTGGAGTATCTGTACATAGGACGACAATAAGCCGTACGCTCCATAGAGTTGGGCTTTATGGCAGAGTGGCCAGAAGAAAACCATTACTTTCAGCAAAAAACAAAATGGCACGTTTTGAGTTCGCGAAAAGGCATGTGGGAGACTCCCAAAATGTATGGAGGAAGGTGCTCTGGTCCAATGAGACTAACATTTTACTTTTTGGCCATCAAGAAAAATGTATTCTTGAGCAAAACCTGTACCACTCTGTGTGTGATTTGAGGCTAGGATGGAGGTTCACCTTTCAGCAGGACAATGACCCCAAACACACTGCTAAAGCAACACTTGAGTGGTTTAAGGGGAAACATGTAAATGTGTTGGAATGGCCTAGTCAAAGCCCAGACCTCAATCCAATAGAAAATCTGTGGTTAGACTTAAAGATTGCTGTTCACAAGTGCAAACCATCCAACTTGAAGGAGCTGGAGCAGTTTTGCCAGGAGGAATGGGCAAAAATCCCAGTGGTAAGATGTGGCAAGCTCATAGAGATTTATCCAAAGCGACTTGGAGCTGTGATAGCCGCAAAAGGTGGCTCTACAAAGTATTGACTTTAGAGGGGTGAATAGTTATGCACATTGACTTTTTCTGTTATTTTGTCCTATTTGTTGTTTGCTTCACAATAAAAAAATCTTCAAAGTTGTGGGCATGTTCTGTAAATTAAATGATGCAAATCCTCAAAACTATCCATGTCAATTCCAGGTTGTGAGGCAACGAAAAACGAAAAACGCCAAGGGGTGAATATTTTTGCAAGGCACTGTATATTCCATAATGTATAAATGATCACATAGCTGCAGTAATTTGGGCTTATATTCCTGCCCGGAGTTTAGTTTAAAACTATAATAAGAAAAAATAAATTGTGATTTGATACCGTGCTCAACCAAGCATCAAATACAAAACATATTCAAACATAAATAATGTGAAATGATTAAATACTGTGTAATGTCCGTACACCACCACCGGATATATCCAAACAAGTGATAGTGGTATCTTCGTAAAAGTTCAGCAAATGAATGTAAAATCAAAAGTGCTGTTTTCCACCAGCCCCTAGGCAAACATTCTACTCACCATATGACACCCGTTACAGGTAGTCATAACCAGCATGTCAAGCAGAAAATGGTCCAGGTCACCGGCCCATGAAGTTGCACATGCAGCACGTAATGGTATGGTAAATCATATAATTCAAGAAGAAAAACAAAAAAGCTCCTTATAGTGCAGTATATTTAAAAATACTGCACTATGAGAAGCTATTTTGTTTCTTTTTTAGTGATGTATAAACTATTACAGAGCTACTCATAATGGGAGATAATGGAAAATTGTTATCACTTACCGTAATTTTCCTTTCCTGGCCCATCTTCACGTCAGCACATAACGGGTTAACACCTCCTTTGGAGCCACCAATGACCACATGTTCCAAGCTGTATATAAAAGACAGCCCCTCCCCCAACTAAGATGTTCGATAACTTAGCCTGCAACAGGCCACTAGGGAGGGAGTCCTGTGCTGACGTTAGGATGGGCCAGGAAAGGAAAATTACGGTAAGTGATAACAATTTTCCATTCTCCTGCCCCATCCTCCCGTCAGCACATAACAGGATATACCAAAGCTAATATAGGGAGGGAGAGAACAAATGAAAAGAGATACTGACAATCAAAGAAAAGCTGCTAAAGCCAGAAAAAAATTGATCTCTCTTGTCCCAAACTTGCTGGTCGCATATTTAGTTTGTAAGGTTGAATGAAGACCGCATCAGACCTTCAAGCTAGCCCTTACCTATATCTTCCAAGCAATCCTGGCATAACTGCCCCAAAGGCTGCCACCCCTCTAGTCAAATAGGCTTGCAATTGTTTCAGAGCAGAAAAGCGTGCTTCCTGCATGCCAATCTAATCACATTGGTAACCCAAGAGTGGATGACTCTTGAGGGCCTGATGGCTAAATGAAAAGATTGTACACTTTCCTCTTTTGACCAAGTACATTGTTAGTAACTCGACCATGTGTAAGAAAACTGAAGTCTTCCTGTTGTGCACTCAGTGACTCTCATGTGAAAACTCCAGAAAAACTGGGAAGTAGTCCCTCTGAAATTGGATACCACTTTAAAATTGAACTTTGGAGATCGATGTGGTATCCCTATCTCTGGTAAAAGGGAAAAAGAAAAAGCCACCAAAGGGCCCTTGCTGGAAAGTGTTGCAATCTTCAATATCTGTCTGAAGTAGTTACTGTCAGAACTAGTTTTACCGTGAGGTACTTCAATGGAAATTAAACCTATTGGAGCAAAAGGGTGCTCTCAGATCCAAGCCCAAGTCCCACAGAGGGAACCAGGATTTCCCTCTAAGTCATATAGATCGTCATCTGGAAGAAGCATCTGGTTACTGGCTTTTGCACCCATCTGCAGCCTGTGAAAAGATAAAGTAGAGATCTGTACATTAAATGGCTTTGTATGCCAGACCAACCTCTAGCGCTGACTGTAAAATGTCAAGGATTTTGGCTAGAGCAGGGAACACCGGAGAGAAAGCTTTTGCTGAGAAGACAAAACAGACTTGTTTCATATCCTCTCATATGTAGCGTTCATGGATGATCTTCTGGTCACCAGGGTCTGAACAACCGCAGATGAGAATCCCTGGACCTCTAGGGTAGCCTACTCCATAGCCAGGCTATTAAAAGTAGTCTTTTTGTATTGGGGAGCTGTTACTGACTTTGCCATAAAGCATTTAATTTGGCCAGAGACAAAGATCAAACAGAGAATTCTATGGCACTGTGAACCTCTTGTATGATGGAGTCTTTGCATTGGTATCCTGTTGCAAATATCAGAAAAAGACTTTTAGTGTCCCCTTTTTAGGCAATGTAGGCTACTACTGTCTTGTTGTCAACCCTTTGAAAATCTTGAAAAGCTTGCAATGCTAGAAAAAGGCTTTTTTCCATTCAAGATACTTGGGGACTCTGCGCTTCACCGCGCTCCAATGACCTTGCACTTGTCGCTTCAGATGGTGGACTCCCCAGCCCCAGAGACTGGCATCAGGCTTCAGAATCATCCTATCGCCTGGGCTGAGAGGCATGTCTCCGAAAGAAGCGCAGTGGCAACGTCCAAAGTTTTAGTTCTTGTTTAATTTGTATAGGCACAAAGATTTTGTGATCCATAGATGGCCTAACTCATAGGCTAAAGAAGGCAAATTGAAATGCCCTCATGTGCCATCTGGCCTAAAGTACCACCACTGCCAACAAGATCTTCAAAAAGATTTCTGGGGCTGTGCCAATTCTGTAAAAGGCAGACAACTGGAAGTGACCTCTGGCCATTGCAAATCTTACACGCCTCTGGTGTTCGGCATTGATCGATACATGGAGATATGAGTCGGCCAGTCGAATGATTCCAACTGGTCCTCCTGCTGAACTGTCCCTGTGACTGTCTGCATGGACTCCATCTTGAACCTCTTGAAGTATATGAACACATTCCATTCCTTCAAACTGAAACGGGTCAGGAGGCTCCTGCCTTAGGTACTAGAAAAACTGGGGGAAAAAGGCCCCCAGATGATTCTATGTTTTTGGCATCACTGGCTTGATGGCCTTGTAGCAGTATAAAAATTTTGCAAACATTTTCTCTTCTGAGATCTGTTCTCCATTGTTCACCCACCTGTCTTCTGGACCCACTGGTCTTTGGTGATTGTTGTCCAAACCCTCCAGAAGGAAGCTACAACCATCTACTTCACTTAGGCCCCCTGGCCCCAACTGGAAGAGACTGGTTGGGCACACCTTTATAAGAGACTTTCCAGCCATCTTAGCAGCTTGCTCTGGACTTATTTCATGTCAAAAGTAACTTTGAGATACCTCCATTGTGATCTATTAAATCTGCAGCCTGTCTTATAAAATTTGGCCTCTGAAGTTCAGTGGGCTTGAGTGAAGAATGGCAGCTTTCTCTTACTAGTCTGTGGCTACAATCCAGACTTTTCCTCCTGTCATTCGCTTAATTGTGTTGTTCAGCGTTTGGCCGAACAATAACCTCCCATTATAGGAAATGTCGAAGGCTTGTGTAGAAGTTCGGCCTGCCCTCCAGTGGCGTAACCACAAGCAGTGACTCCAGTGCTTGTACTAGGTCTATTAAAAGCATCAACCAAAAGTCAGTTGCCAGGTTCCACTCTTTCCAGAAACTGTGCCAAATCTTGCAGCTTCCAATGTTGAATATAATGCCATTTTTGAAGTTAATATATCGAAGTTGCTGGTTGGCAGGAAAAATCTGTCACTGTATAGAGTCTGTGCAAGCCTGATGGCCAGATCACCACAGTTTCTGCATTCCAGATGTGTTTCTGCATGTGTTTTTGATGCATTCTACATGCGTTTTGCCACTTTCCCGATGTGTTCCTATATAGAAACAATGCAACCTTCTACTTTTGTTGACGGCATTAGAATGCGCTGTACTGGTGTGAATTAAGTAATTGGAATCAAAGTTAAACACTATCCATGCGTTCTTGATGCAGAAATAAAAAACGCACTGGACTGCATCTGGTGTGAACAAGTCCATTGAAGGCAACCAAATTATAAAAAGGCAAAGACACTTGCTGCACCGGACACAAGAGGGCAGCAACCACCCCTGCAAGTGCAGTGCATAAACATACAGCAGCCATTTTATCTGGATAAAGCTTAGGGAACCTGTTACTGTAAATTGGTCTTCTGACGAGGTCTCTGTCATCCTCCATCAACGAGCGATTTACGCTCTATCATTGTTGGGAAAAGACCATCCTCCAACGAGCGATTTACGCTTTGTCATTATGAGAAAAGACCATCCTCCATCATGAGCGATTTAAGCTTTGCAATTCTGGGAAAAGGGCATCCTCCATCATGAGCGATTTACGCTCTGCAATTCTGGGAAAAGGCCATCCTCCATCATGAGCGATTTACGCTCTGCCATTATTTGAAAAGGCCATCCTCCATCATGAGCGATTTACGCTCTGCCATTATGGGAAAAGGCCATCCTCCATCATGAGCGATTTACGCTCTGCCATTATGGGAAAAGGCCATCCTCCATCAGCGATTTATGCTCTGCCATTATTGGAAAAGGCCATCCTTCATGAACAAGCGATTTACGCTCTGCCATTATGGGAAAAGACCATCCTTCATGAACCAGCGATTTACGCTCTGCCATTATGGGAAAAGACCATCCTTCATGAATGAGCAATTTATGCTCTATCGTTATGGGTGTTGCTTGTGGCGTGGATATTTGCAGCATACTTTCTGCTATAACCGCCTTAATAGGTCTTAGAATTTTGCACAAACACCATCCTTGTGAGGCATCCTGTGCAATTTCATTGCTCTGCCACTGCTGACTGCATGCAGGCCCAAAATGCACCCTGAACTTGGCAAGGCATCTTCTATCATGCTGGCATAAATGCATGTGCCAATTTCCTGGATTCTGTCCCTTCACAGGGTAAGTGGAAACAACTCCTTTAGAGTGTATATCTGACTTCATCCATTCACCTCAGAAGTCTCTGCAGGTGAGCTTCAGGCATTTCCAAAGGCAGACATCAGACACAGTCAGAGTCTGAGACAAAAACCAGTCAGACTGTCAAACCCACAGAAGTACACAGCATAGCAGGGGAGCCAGGACAGCACATCTAAAGACAGACCGGAGACTCAGCCAGAATCCGAGGTAAGTCCTTTACCTGGCAGGACTGTAGAGAGAGGGAGAGTAGCCCTCCCAACTGCAGACCTCCAAAATCAGTTACACCATTGCATGGTGTCTGGCGGTTCCCATCTTGTGCTACCCATCCAGCCGCTCTTAGCCTGACAAAGCCAGGGGAGCAGTGCAGTGCGCTGTATATAAAAAGGCAGGAAAAAAACCAAAGGGAGAGGCAATGATGACATTGCAGAGCTCTTATAATACCACACCTATACAATATATGAATGCTGTTTAAGCATCATTTCACCCACAGCCTTGGCACAAGGCACCTCAGTTTTTAGAAAGATTTACTTTCAGCATTCTGGGTCTTCCAACTCCATGAGAGGCTGAACATGGAGGGGTAGGTTCGGCAGGGGGGGATGCAGCAAACAAATTACTTACCAACTGCAATCAGCATGTGGCCTGGAGCATGACCAAAAAAAGAACATCTTAGTTGGGGGAGGGGCTGTCTTTTATATTCAGCTTGGAACATGTGGTCATTGGGGCTCCAAAGGAGGTTTTAACCCGTTATGTGCTGACGGGAGGATGGGCCAGGAAAGTTGGATACCCTGGAATCTTAAGAATCTACCTCCCACTATCATGATATCAATTAAAGCCTGGAGATTTCTCCTATCTCGCCAAATTACTAATAGCAGAGCAATAGACTTCACACTTCCTTTAAGCGTGGTTGAAGCCAATATACCAATGATATCACTGAAAATATTCCCTTCTAAAGGGATTAAAAGTGTACAAGACTTACTCCACAATAACAGACCAAAATCTGCAGAATGTTTAATGAAAGAACATAATATGCCACAAAACATGCTCTTTACCTGTGCATACGTGTGGCTCACTTCATGCACACACACCCGTGGAACAATATCCACCTGCCAATCCCAGTATGGCAGCAACTCACCCGAGGCTCATTGCACAACAAAGGCATAAACAGAGTTCAAAAAATCAAGAACACATTTGAAATGGGATATAGATATAGGAACTACGATCACAGACAAACAATGGCAATTCACGTTTAAAACCGTACAAACTGTATCACACTGCACTAACCACTGGGAAACATCGCTCAAGATAATACATCGCTGGCAGTATACCCCATGTAGATTTTCAAAAATGTTTCCTGACACCTCACCTCTATGCTGGAGAGCATGTGGACATAAAGGCCATCTTCTCCACACGTTCTGGGAATGCCCTAACATCACTAGCTTCTGGAACCAAACCTTTAAACTTATTTCAGAACTTACGGGAATTATTACACCCCCAAACCCAAAACTGGCTATACTACTAAATGGATTAGAAAAATTCCCATATTGAATGAATAAATGCTTTGTAAAGTGCTGCAAATGCGAACTGAATCGCCTCAAGGCACTAATGCGTTTTGTGCTGTCATCCTCTTAGAAGAGGAAGGTCTTGAGTTTTTTCCTGAAGGCCAGATAGTTTTCTTTCATACGGATGTGAGTCGGAAGAGCGTTCCATTGCCGAGGTCCCTGGACTGCGAATCTTCATTCTCCCCTTGCTTTGTAGCGGTATTTGGGAATGAGGAGGAGGTTTTGGTTAGATGATCGCAGATTGCGAGTGGGAGTGTAGTGTTTTATTTTCTCTCGGAGGTATTGAGGGGCGTTACCTTGTATGCATTTGTGGGTGAGGCAGAGGGTCTTAAATGTGATCCTATTCTTTACAGTTAGCCAATGTAGGCCCCTCTGGGATGGGGAGATGGACTCCCAGGGTTTTTTTCCTGTTAGCAGTCTTGCCGCCACGTTTTGGATGGCCTGTAGGCGCGCAAGCTGATATTGGGGTAATCCTATGTAGAGTGAGTTTGCGGAGTCGAGTCGGGAATTGATGATTGTTCCAACTACTGCTGCTTTGTCCTCTTCTGGGATGAAGGGGATGAGTCTGCTTAGCAGGCGGAGGAGATGGTGAGATCCGCTAACTACTGTTACTATTTGTGCATCCATTGTCATTTCTGAGTCAAAGATAACTCCAAGACTCTTGGCTTTGGTGCGCGGAGAGATGGTTTGTCCTAAGATGGTGGGAGGAGTCCACGGAGTCTTGGTTTTGGCATTTTGGTTAGCGTGTAGGAGAAGAAGTTCTGTTTTTGACCCGTTGAGTTTGAGGGAACTAATGGTCATCCAGTCATCTATCAAAGTGAGGCATTTCTCTAATTGCTGATGGTGGTCTTTTTGTCCGGTGATGCGAAAGTAGATTTGGGTGTCGTCAGCGTTTAAGGTGGAAGCAGAGGTCTGATTTTTTTGATGATTTTGAGGAGTGGGCGGATGTAGATGTTGAATAACATTGGCGACAGGGGTGAACCCTGAGGGACTCCACAGGAGATTGTTCGGGTTTCAGAGGTGAATGCTCCTAGTTTCACTGTCTGAGACCGATTCTCTAAGAAGGATGCAAACCATTTTAGACTAGAATCTGTGGCTCATGCTACTTCTGTGAGGCGGACAAGTAGAGTATTGTGGTCCACTGTATCAAAGGCTGCACTGAGGTCTAATGCCGCGTACACACGGTCGGACTTTCCGGCGGACTTGGTCCGGCGGACCAGAGTGTGCCGGACAATCCGCCCATGTGTAGGCGCCAGCGGACTTTTCCGGCGGACTTTTTCCCCAAAGTCCGCCGGACCAAGATTTGAAACCTGTTTTAAATTTATCCGCCGGACTCAGTTTCAGGCGGAAAGTCCGCTCGTCTGTGTGCTGGTCCGACGGAAAGTCCGCTCGTGTGTATGCTGGTCCGACGGACCAGATACGACGCGAGGGCAGGGTATTGCATCTCGCGCTCGCTGCAATAGGAAAAACAGATTTTCCTATTGCGGTGAGCGCAGGGCATACCAGGCCCTTAGGTCTGGTATGGATTATAAAGGGGAACCCCCTACGCCGAAAAAACGGCGTGGGGTCCCCCCTGAAATCCATACCAGACCCCAATCCGAGCACGCAGCCCGGCCGGTCAGGAAAGGGGGTGGGGACGAGCGAGCGCCCCCCCCCTCCTAAAGGGGGCTCCCGGATACCGATAAGCCCCCCGCCCGCAGACCCCGACAACCAACGGCCAGGGTTGTCGGGAAGAGGCCCTTGTCCTCATCAACATGGGGACAAGGTGCTTTGGGGTGGGGGGCCCCGCAGGGCGCCCCCCTCCCTCAAAGCACCCCCCCATGTTGAGGGCATGCGGCCTGGTACGATTTAGGAGGGGGGGGCGCTCGATCGTCCCCACCCCCTTTCCTGAACGGCCGGGCTGCATGCTCGGATCGGGGTCTGGTATGGATCTGTGGGGGAACCCCACGCCGTTTTTTTCGGCGTAGGGGGTTCCCCTTTATAATCTATACCAGACCTAAGGGCCTGGTATGCCCCGCGACGGGGCTCGCAAGGTGTCAATCTTGCCGATAAAAGCGGCAAGATTGATTTCCTTTTCTAGTCCCGTCGTACCTGAGTCACGTTCAAAATGAACGGACTTGTCCGTGTGTGGGCAAGTCCGTTCATTCTGAAAGTCCGCCGTACCTCCGGCGAAAGTCTGTCGGAAAGACGGGCGGACTTAGCTCGCCGGAAAAGTCCGGTCGTGTGTGGGCAAGTCCGTCCGTTTTAAAGTCCGGCGCACCTGGCGGACAAAGTCCGTCAGAAAGTGTGCCGGACCAAGTCCGCCGGAAAGTCCGACCGTGTGTACGTAGCATAACAGTACCAAGAGGCATGATTTTCCGTCATCTGCTGCTTCGAGGGCATCATCCCATATTTTTAGAAGTGCAGTTTCTGTGCCATGGCCAGGGCAGAAGTCTGATTGTAGAGTGTCCAGAAGTTGATGTGTGTCCAGGTGGCGTTGTAGCTGTTGTACTACCGTTTTCTCCATAATCTTGGAGATAGTGTTAAGGCTTGTTATCGGTCTGCGGTAGTTAGGGTCGAGATTAGGTTTCTTTAGCAGGGGTTTGCCGATGCCTTGCTTGAGGGTGGTTGGCACAATCCCTTATTTGAACGACTGATTTATGAGGTGTGTTATAGTGGGAGCCAGGATGTCGGAGCATGCTTTAAGGAGTTTCGTGGGAATTATGTCATTTGGTGATGTGCTGTCTCGAAGGCTTCTCATAATGTCTTTAGTCGTGTCAGTGGTGATTGGGGTCAGGAAGAAGTCCGGTGGTTGTGTGATGTTTGTGTTGATATCCTCTTTTTGCTTTGGTTGGGTAAAGTTGGTTGTTTTTTTCTGCTGAATTGATTTCCGAATGTTGTCGATTTTGTCAATGAAGAAATTTGATAACTCATTGCAGAATTCTTGAGTATCGTTTGCTGGAGGCTCTAAGCAGGTTGGGTTCATTGACTGGGCGACTATTTTGAAAAGTTCCCGTGGCCGGTTTAAGGCAGTTGAGATTGTGTTCGAGAAATGTTTTTTTTTGGCTTTGAAGATTGCTTTGTGGTATTTCCCAGTGAGTACTTTGTAGTTTGTGTGGTTTTCCTTGGTAGGGTTTCTTCTCCACGCTCTTTCAGCTCTTCTACGTTCTTGCTTGAGTAGGATGAGCGTGCCATTAAAGAATCTCGAGTTTTTTTTGCGGATGAGTGTTCTGCGTTTTGGCGCTACTGAGTCTGCTGTTTGTAGTAATGCCTTATTTAGGGAGTTGAGTGTTTGTTCCGTTGAGAGGTTTAAGTTTAGCGATTGTATTTTGTTTGATAATGTGGTTTTGAAAAGTTCGGAGTGCAGTTTCTTCTGAGATCTGTTCCAGTGTGTTGTTGTTGCATGTTTCTGTTTTGGGAGGGTGGTGTTAGTGGTGATTTTAAATTTGATGGCGTGGTGGTCCGTGCATGGTAGTGGTGTGTTGTCGAATATGTTGATGTCCATATTCTGTTTGAAGATGAGGTCTAGAGTGTGTCCTGAGCCATGCGTGGGAGTATTTATCAGCTGTTGGAGACCTAGTTCTTCTAGTTGGTTGATGCAGGCGGTCGCAATAGGGTCTTGGGTAGAGTTTGCCCAGAGGTTGAAGTCCCCAAGTACCAGAAGGTTTTTGGTTTTCAAGGTGTGCATTGAAATGAATTCAGTGAGTGGTGTAAGGAGATTGGTCTTTGGTCCTGGTGGCCTGTAGCATAGTAGTATGTGAATGGTGTCTTGGGGTGTTGTTTGAAGATTCAGGGGAGTATCTCCATGAAAGGCACTGAGTTCTGTGAAGTTGGTTTGGTGAAGGCAAGGTGCGATTTGAAGATCACTGCAAGGCCTCCTCCTTTTTTTCCTATTCTATGCTCGGTTAGGATGCTGTAGTTCTCAGGCACTAATTCAATATTCCATGAGGCATGTAGTATCACACATACTGTTGGTTGCTAGGTCCTTGATACTTCGCAACTGGAAAAACGCTCCAACACTTAACATTACTGAAGTAATTAGGAAGGTCCAGCAAAATTACACATTTGAACGACTTATAGCAATTAATTCGCTTAAATGTGATAAATTTGACAAACTGTGGAAAACATGGACTGACAAATACCATTATGCATAATTAATTGTATATATAACCTGTAGAGTTTATCATACGATTGCTCTGGATATATGCTGCTTCTTGTTCTTTATTTTTATTTTTCTCTATAATTTTGTGTATATCTCCTGTTTCCAACCTTTTTCTGTAAATTACTGAAAAACCAATAAAAATCTTTCAATAAAAAAAAAAAAATTGTTACAGAGCTACAATATTTTTTGTCTAATTCCCCGTACACACGATCGGACATTGATCGGACATTCCGATAACAAAATCCATGGATTTTTTCCGACGGATGTTGGCTCAAACTTGTTTTGCGTACACACGGTCGCACAAAGTTGTCGGAATTTCCGATCGCCAAGAACGCGGTCACGTACGCCACGTATGACGAGACTATAAAAGGGCAGTTCAGAACCAAGCGCGGCACCCTTTGGGCTCCTTTTGCTAATCTCGTGTTAGTAAAAGTTTGGTGAGAGACGATTCGCGCTTTTTCAGACTCGTGGTTTTCAGATCGTTTTCTGCTGTTCAGTTTGTGCTTGTGGGTTTGTACCTGCTCTTCAGTGCGTGCAGTCAGTTCGTATTGTACTATTCATTGCGATCTTGTCCGCTCGTTACTGTTTTTCAGGTCGCTCTTCACAGGCCTTGCTGTTCTTCAGTGCGTTCTGTTACTTCATTCTGAGCAGCCCACCGTTTTCTAGCCATGTTGCGTATACGTACTCCTCATAGAGTTCCTGCTGTGCGGGGGCTTGGTGTTGGGGTCCTGACCTTGACACAAGTCCAGTCCATGAACAGGGTGGGGAGGAGTTCATGGACCAAGAATTGGTTGCTTCAGCGTGACCAGTTCTGTCATATGCCTTTGCTCCGTGAGATCCGTGAGAATAATCCTGATGATTTCAGGAACTTTCTCAGGATGACGGACCCCGTATTTCACCGTTTGTTGGCTTTTCTGACCCCCTATATCAGCAGGCAGGATACCTGCATGAGGCAAGCCATCACTCCGGAGCAGAGGCATCGTCGCCACCCTGCGGTACTTGGCGACGGGGTGAAGTTTGCAGGACCTCAAGTTCTCGACAGGCATCTCCCCCCAGGCTCTGGGTATCATTATCCCAGAGACCTGTTCTGCCATCATCCAGGTCCTGCAGAGGGAGTATATGAAGGGAAGGTTTTTATCCTTTTTATCCTTTAACATCACATTTTATTGTATATAATGTTTGATAATATATTGTATTTCTTTGCTCATTCCCTAATTACCATGATTGTAATATGCTGTGAATGTCCCCTTTGTCCTCATGCATGCTGGATTTTTATGTAATTATTTTTTTTGTCCTTCGTACATATTTGCCTTCATATACCTCCCCAGCATGCTCTCCTGGCCCTATATTCACCTCATGTAGTCACTTAACAATGTATTTTATCAGCTCCATAGTAGTGCTTTACCCTAAATACCCCCAAAAATGTGTTTAAATTTGATTGTTGCTTAAAATTCATGCAGAGTTCCAGAGGCTTTTTTTTGTATTTCCCCAAATCATTTTTAACCCTCCCTCCCCCCAACTGCTAAGTCAGCTGATACCAATTCTCTATCTATCCTAAATCAGCTATCTGCTGACTTTGCCAAACCCAAACACGCTATAGCCATCTCTTTTGTGGTCAGATTTATGGATGAATTCCCCAAAGCATGTAGTGCAAGGGCCTGTCTGTATACTTTCAAATGGTACTATTTAAAGTTTTTTTTATCCTTTTATTAGCTTGATAGGTAATAGCAGAATGTCCAAATGTGCTAAAATGTGTACAATGTGTATTTATATCTTTGTATTATGACACTTCTTACCCGTCCAGTGGGCTGTCAATAGTGTAAAGTAAGGAGGGGCTGGCCAAGATAATACCCATTATTTAGGCATTCATCTCTCAATGAAGTGGAGAGGGTTACCTGTCCAAGGGTTCCTCCCCTATAATGTTAGAAATGGCCCATGAGAGGGGCGGGGAAATCTGATAGGTGGACCTTATACTTTGGTCTTTAAAAACTCCCTCTAAAAAATGTTATCTTGATGTTGGCCAAGAATGTTTGTGTGTAATCTGCTTTCCCTGTTTATGTGCAAAATTACAAATTTTTTATTTTTTTTGACTTCACAGTTTCCCTCCACACCACAGGAATGGCAGACTGTGGCCTCCCACTTTGCCCAGCGGTGGGGCTTTCCTAACTGCGGAGGGACAATTGATGGGAAACACGTCCACATCATCCCACCACCCAACTCGGGGTCATACTATTACAACTATAAGGGGTTCAATAGTATTGTGATGTTGGCGGTGGTGTCGACTACTTATGAGTTCCTGTATGTGGACATTGGGAAGAATGGCCGGATGTCCGATGGTGGAGTCATCGCCCAGACGGAGTTCTACAGGCGTCTCCAGAATGGTAGCTTGAACTTGCCAGAAGACAATGTGGAAGGACTCCCATTCGTCTTCGTTGTGGATGAAGCATTTGCGCTGGGGGACCATCTTATGCGGCCATTCCCGATGAGGACCCTCACCCCGGACCAGAGGGTTTTTAATTACCGGCTGGCCAGAGCCAGAAGAGTGGTGGAGAACACGTTTGGAATCATGGCCAGCTGGTTCCGCCTATTTCTTACACCCATTCACATGGTGGAGTACAAACTGAATCACATTATCCTGGCGTGCTGTGTTCTACACAACTTTTTAGGGCAACATTCTGCCAACTATGCTGGCTCAGTTGGGCCTGAGGCCGGAATTCAAAATGAACCAACCCTGACGGCGCTTGAAAGTGGCCGTCCTGGCTTGCCCCCCCTGAGTGCCCGTGATGTCCGGCTAAGATACCTTGAATTCTTTGTGGGTAGGGGGGCTATCAATATGCCAGACAATGTCTAAAACCTTTTTCAAATAAAAACAACAAAGAAAAAAATCTTTGGTGACATTTACTGCTTGTGTTTGTTTTAACTGACCCTGAGCGAAATGTGGTGAGTCCTGAAAATGGCGTGATTGTGTAACATTACAAAGCAGTGTTGGGTGTTATTTACTAAAGGCAAAGACACTTTGCACGACAAGTGCACTTGAAAATGCAAAATGCAAATGAAATAACACCCACTGACACAGAAAACAGCAATTAGAGCCCCACAAAAGTGTTGTAGCGTTGAGACAATAATCCACACATTCTTGATTAACAATCTTTTTAATACCAGCACAATCACATGTGCATTTGTAAAAGGTTTTTAAAACAACCAACATGTTTGTTGTATAACAATTTTTGGGCTCACATTAGAAAAAGTAGAAATGTCCATTTGAGATAACACAGGCAAGTTTAAATCCAACTAGAAAGACACAAATCTTGAACTTACATAGTTCACATTTGGTAGAACTTGAAGGCAATATCAGACATGAGTATTTACAAACTGTGTTTGATATTGCATCCAGATGGGGTAAAGTCACCCCAGGAAAAGCCAAATTTTGAAGATGCACACAAATTTACGAATGTCAACATGTGCTAACTGCCATCACGGGGGATCAAGGGATGTGTTTTGGGGGTGCAACCTCTTCCTCACAGCTACTTTATTAGTGAGGAAGGGGTTGCACCCCCAAAACGCGTCCATTGATCTCCCGTGATGGCAGATAGCACAT
This sequence comes from Aquarana catesbeiana, assembly GCF_042186555.1. Classification (NCBI taxonomy): domain Eukaryota; kingdom Metazoa; phylum Chordata; class Amphibia; order Anura; family Ranidae; genus Aquarana; species Aquarana catesbeiana. Next base: position 329,482,404 of record NC_133329.1, on the reverse strand, counting down.
GTTGACACACTGTGTGCATCTTCAAAATTTGGCTTTTCTACAATTTGTCAAAAAAAGTTAAAAAAATTGTAGCACACCAAAAAACAAAGGGATTTGGAGGGCTTTTAAACTCTCGCTAAAACATCAATGATGTTCTTATTTTTTTGAAGAACATCATTGATGTTTTTCTTGATGTTTTCCAAGTCCCTATTACACCCCATGATCTCCCCGATCAGGATCTGTGCACTTTCCGAGGTGAAAGGATCTGGATCCACAACATCACAATCACCTAAAAAGAAAGAAACTAAAAAACACCATGTATTATAAATATGCCGGCATCCATCTCTTATCTAAGCCTGTGGTCGCAGACACTCACCTGTTGTGGTGACAATTTCCACCACGTCTTCCTCCTCCTGCTCTGCTGGTCTTAGGTGGATTTCCCCTTCTTCCAGAGGTAGGGGGTCTGTGGTCTCCTCGGATGAGGGGTGTCCTCCGAGTCTTTTCTCCCCTATGTACAAAAAAAATGGTATACTTAGCACACAGATATTTGATGTCAGAACTATAAATATGAAACATTGCTTGGAAGTGGGGTCCGATTTTTTTTGTGGGCAGAGTTCCAAGATGTAGCATTTTTCTTGTCCTTTGTCAAGCTTGAATACTTTACCTGTTTAGTACAAGCTTCACAGATGGAGACCCCTATAGTATACACTGGAGCACCTGTGTGGGCCCCCTAATAAAAAGGGTGTTCTTGTGTCCCACACTAGTGATCCAGCGTCCAGATGTGTAAACTGCTGCTGAGTGTCCTCTCCTTACACAGAATCTAGTTTGCATTTCATTCTAGTTACAAACCCATCTACACAACCAAATATTTGTCAGACAAGTAGGCCCTAAAAAATGTGGGGAAATGCATATGGCCAAAACAATGGTGTATTCTAGGCCGAACGAACAATGTTTGATACGAACGAATAATGTGCCCATGAACATGAAAGTTGACATTTTAAACTAGATAACAGTTAAGAAAAGCACATGGAGCAGCACGAACGTAATAAACATAAAGAATATGAACACAGGACAACTACTTACTTTTTTGCAGCACTCTCCGGATCTTTCTGTACTGCTCATGTTCTCTTAATTTGAGGTCCGACCACCGCTTCCTGAGCTGATCCTTGGATCGTCGTACCCCGAAATTCCGGTGCAGACTTTTGACCACTTTCCCCATGATCTTGGCCTTTCTGACATTAGGGTTGGGGTAAGGTCCATACTTCCCGTCATAGTCGGCCCTCTTCATTATGTCGACCATCTCCAACATCTCCCCAAAGGACATATTTGATGCCTTATATCGTCTCCTTCTGGATCGGGACGTTTCTGCCTCCGGGCTTTCCTCCTCCTCCTCGTTGGTGTAATTATCAGACACCTGCTCTGTCTCTGCCATGTGCTCTTCCCCCACTGCGACGAATGAGAAGGGGCGGGGAATAGACTAGAAAGAACGTCAGCGGCGGGCAGAGTTTCACGCATGCGCAGTGTCTATAAAGCGCAACACGCGTGCGTAGTACGTACGATCTGTGAGCGGAGGAAGGAGTAAAGGAGGAGCCGATCGTGATTGCGAAGGTAAGATTTAACATTGGGCCTATACTGCTTATAGATTGAGGCCTGTATTTGCACAAGTTTAGAAGACTTTAGGCTGACATTAGGGTTTGTCTTGTGTTGTTTCTTGCAGTTAAAATTGGATATCTTGAAGGATCATGACTTTATGCCAATCTTCATAGATATGTTCAGGGAGCTGCCCTGTCTGTGGCAGATAAACCACCCTGAATATAAGAACCAAACAAAGAGGAAGGCAGGGCTGGATAATTTGTTGGAATTTGTGAAGTCGGTGATCCCCATGGCAGACATCATCTATTTGAAGGCCCTAATTGGTGGCCTGAGGAGCACTTATCTAAGGGAGCACAAGAAGGTCCAGGATTCCCAGAGATCAGGAGCTGCTGATGACATTTATGTCCCCAGGCTCTGGTACTATGACAGCCTGCATTTTCTGGCAGGTCAGACTGAACCCAGGCCAGCACTCTCCAGTCTTCCTTCCACGCTTCCTTCACCCCCAGCTGAGGCTTCTGACGCCCAACCTGGGCCTTCCAGGCAGCAACATGTGGAAGAGCCCAGCTTGAGCCAGGTATAGCATTCTTCTAAATATTTATGGTTGTCCAATCAATGATGTTAACTAGATGTTAGTTTGGAGTACTCATTTATGATTGTGATTGATGAATCAAAAACTAAAACCATGTCCCTTTTTCACACACAGGGAAGTCTCAGCCAGGAGGTGGCCGGGCCAAGCAGGCTGGCTGATATCCAGGTCCCTTCCCTACACCTTCAAAGACAAAGTGCCAGGAAGAGGAGTAACCTGGAGGAGGCTGCCATAGGCCTCTTTTGGAAGGCTGCAGAGGCCCTGAGAACCCCCCATACTGTGGAGGAGGACTTTGCTGGTATAACTGCCTGCAAAATGATGCGGATGGAGGAGGTCCAATGACTCCTGTGTGAGTTCCTAATTTTGGAAGCTCTCAATAAGGGGTTGAGGGGCGAAATAACATGTGCTACTCACATTTGTGACCTCACACATAGTCCTCCTCCTCCTCCTCCTCCAGGTCCTACTCCTCCTCCTGCCACACCTCCAACACCAGAGCCACAGCGTGGAAGGAAGTGTCTAAGGAAGACCAGAGAGAGAGTGATGGCCCTGAGTTCAGTCTGGTCTGGCAAAAGATGCAGCCCCTTGTATGGCCACAGCCTGGGGACATAGATGTCATCTGCTGCTTTCTGGATCTCTGGGACTTCTGGACCAGACTGCACTCCCTTAGCTATGGACTCCTCAGGCCACCAATTTTGCTGGAAAAGAACTGATGTCTGCCCTGGGGGTCAAAGGCTTCGCCAATTTCTGCTGTTTCTCCAGCGTTGCCTCCCTCTTTGTTTGGTTCTGAGCCCTTAATAAAGGAATTTTTGTTTTCAATTATACTTGCCTATGTCTGTTTTCCTTCTAAAAGGACAGTTTGTTTGTGAGGAGGCAGGTACATTTCAAAAATACAATGTGAAATTAACAAGGGACACCAACACCAAACAATCTCCTTGAGATTAAATAATACAAGATATCAATGGTGTTGTGGTAACTTGACACACAAAACACACAGAAAAATATTATGGAGTAAAACACAAAAAAACAACAATAAAAACACAGCCTTGAAAAAAAGACAAACACCAAAAAAAAACAAAAAAAAACAGCCTTAAAAAAAATACAAAGCCCACCCCCCAAAAAAAAAACTAGCCTTGAAACAATTAAATAACACAAAAAAAGACAAAAACAGCATAGAATAAAACAAAAAATATTTAAAAACAACACAAAAAATATTTGGTCAGATGTGACAAATCTAAATATATTGAAGGAATCACAATAAATAATAAAGAAAGAAGTTTGTGAGAAGTCTGTGTGAATATGAGCAGCAAAACTACTTCATTCTTCTCACATTATAAAGAAGAAGAGAGTGCGCTGTATTAAACAATTTAAAACATTGCAGCGTGACGAAAGTGCTGTATCCATTCCGAACGCTAATTTTACCAGACCGAGCTGTTCTGTCTCGGAATTTCTTCTGAGCATGCATGGCACTTTGTGCGTCGGAACTGGCCACACACGGTCGGAATTGACGCAATCGGATTTTGTTGCCAGAAAATTTTATAGCCTGCTCTCAAACTTTGTGTGTCGGAAAATCCGATGGAAAATGTCCGATGGAGCCCACACACGGTCGGAATGTCCAACAACACGCTCCGATCTGACATTTTCCATCGGAAAATCCGACCGTGTGTACGGGGCATTAGGCTGGCCATACATGGTCGAAATTCAAAAGAATTTTCTTTTGAAAATCTGAAATTTTGTGTGTTTTGTGATCCGATGGTGCCACCATTGATTTCAGAATTTTTTTTTTATTACATTTCTCGCACGATTCTCCCATCATTGATTAGAAAATTGTTAGTTTTTCAAAAAAATTTCCAACATGCCCAATTACTCAGATGCGATGGCCGCACAAAATCTCCTGTTGCTGCAGCCCACTAATGGTGCAAAATTCGAATGAAAATTCTTAGATAAGATTTTTGAAAGAAAATTCTCTCGAAATTCGACCCATGTATGGCCTGCCTTAGATGTCAGATTTAAGTATAAGAGAAGGCTCTTTGTAAATTATCACGCAAAGGCTATATTAGCCAAATCTGTGTGTTCAACATGGTAATTTTATCACACGGTTATACTTGATTTGATTGTAGCCGTATTAGTGAGAAAAAAAGAAAGAAAATTGAGTACTGTCCGTGATACTTTTTTTATTTGCACGAACATACAATTTTTCAGGACAAGCTTTCGGGGTATGTCCCCTTCAAGGTCCAAGCAGTACTGATTCACAAATTTTTAAGCAGAATGTTAAAGAAGAAAAAAAAAAGTATCACGGACAGTACTCAATTTTCTCTATCACACGGTTATGAAAGACTGATGTGATCTCAGTTTTAAATCAGTTAGTTATAATTTACTTTGGACTGTTGACTTACCAGTTGTACTTTAATAATTGACTTGTTTCTGAATTTTCTATATTTGCCAGGAATCATTGCTTATCGCATCAAGAAACTGTATTAAACAAGTCCTGTGCAACACAGTAATGAAAAGTAATCTTTTCCTACAATCCAGTGAGTTAAACTTTAACTTTTTCAAGTGTGTTTTTGAAAAATGATCATTAATTAAGGCTAGGGTCACAGTAGAATGTGGTGCATGAAACCCGCGTTCTGTGCGCATTTCCTGAACCACATTTAAAATGCACTGCATTTACTGCAGCGGGTGTCAATGTTAACAAAAGTACCATGCGTTTCAGTTGCAGTGCATTTCCAAAAGTAGTGCATGCATTTCCAAAAGTAGTGCATGCACTACTTTTGGTTCAATGCAGTGCGATTTGAGCCCATTCAAAATGAATGGGTTTAAATTGCACCGCACTGAATCGCATGTGAATTGCACAGGAATGTGCAGCGTGTTCCTGTGCGATTCATAGGCTGAACTGGGGCTAGTAGTTGAAGCCTCTAAAGATACTGATAATAAAATGAATATGCAACCATAACTTACTTATATGGAAATTAATTCCTCAATGAAAATTGAATTTTATGTATTTGCATAGTCACTAATAGGAAGTTATAACTATAGGGTTTTTTGTATTTTACATTTTAAAATACCATTTTTTATGATCGGATTTTATATACAGGTTAGAGCAGTGTTTCTCAACCTTTTTCCTTGGCACCCTTAAAAAGTATTTTCAGTCTTGAGGCACCCCAGTCCAAGGCTTAGTTCACGTTACTGTCACGGAACATGCGCAAAATCGCACTCGTTCCTGACACACAGACAAATGCTCTGCTCTTTAGGGGTGCCATTAATTCTTAATGGTACCCCACACATTGAAAAATGTGGGGTACTTTTGGTGCAGTGCAATTTAAAAAAAAAATGTCTGGGACTACTTTCCCTGCATTTTTATGGGTAGGAAAGCCCATTGAAATGAAGCAGCACGCAGCCACACAGATGTGAACCAAGGGCTTGTTCACATGTCAGGTTAGAGGGGTGGTAAAACCACATGGTTAAGCTGTTTTTACCACCCCCAACTTCTCCCCCTTTAGCTGCAGAGGCAGCAGCTGGGGGTGTACACATGCTGTGGCTGCAGCTGGAGGTATACCCAGGGTGAATGGGGCTGCACTGCAACTATCCCGCAACTGTGTGCATTGCACGGTTGCAGTGTAGTGATGCTGCATTAAAACAGGTGGTGAGGAGGCAACATAATGCCTCTTTACCACCTGTCAAATGCCTCTGAAAAGCAATCTGTGCATGGGTTGCTTTTCAGAGGAGAAGCAGTCCTTGCTGCTATCACAAACAAGCCCTACAAAAGCAGTTCTGATGGTACAGGAATGAGGTGGGGGGGGGGGGTCAGGATTAAAAGTAACATACACACACATACAGACACATACATTTTTGCAGACTTTGCTTACGCCCCGAGTCTGAGTGATGTAAAAGATACATATGCTAAATTTCAAGAAGATTGGATAATATTTAGAGGTTGCACACTTTCATCTGTTTTGTAAAAGTAGGCAAAAAATATGATTTTTCAATGTTAATTACTTTTATTGGGAAAACTAGAAATCACAAACTTAAAATACTATTAAAACTATACACTAAGATTAATAGGTAATATAACAGGCAAAACATGTGTTATATTAATCAACTTTGAACGATGCAATCCCTTGTATTCTGTCACGTCGTGGATCCCAAACAATTCAACAAACGTCTTTGTTTTATTAGTAACGAAATGGTTCAGGTCTTTTCCTTCAAAAACCATGTTTTTACCCTCTAATCATTTCACTTCCTTTTTCTTTGCAGGTTTGGTTTCTAAATTTTTTGTCATATTTTCCTTAACAGCCTGAGTAATACGTTCGTCCAAAAAAGCCAATCCTACGTTTGTTTCTGACAGATACCAAAGGTGTCTCTTAGCAACTGTGAGAGCACATATTTTGACGTCTGCATCTGGGTAAGTGCTCAAAAGCTGTAGCATATCCAAATCATTCTTCGCGGTCGAATTGTCCGCCGGACTCGGTCCGTCAGACCAGTCCGGTCGAAAAGTCTGCTCGTGTGTACGCGGCATTACAATTGCCTCATGCCAAAAGCGAACATATATGAGGCTTACAAAATGTGCAACCCGTTTCATTCCTTCCAATTGTCGTTGAAGAATATTCAACTGTTTAGTGAAGAGGACAATTTTCAGTGCATATATTGCCTTTGCTATCCACCTTGCTTGACGCAGTGCCCCTGGGATCCTGAAACTGAAGTCATTTTTAGACCAACCTCCTAGGTACAGTAGTGAGAGTTGTAATAACTCTCTTGGATGACTTCCATCTTTTAGGACATTTTGGATGTAGTTAACCATTTTCACTCGTTCTTCTAGAAAGCCTTAAACTGGACTTTCTTCATCCAGCATTGTTGTATATGACTTCTTATCCAGTGAAGCCCACAGACTTTGCTTTGATAAATGTGTGCAACCCCTAAATATTATCCAATCTTCTTGAAATTTGGCATATACATCTTTTACATCACTGAGACTTGGAGCGTAAGCAAAGTCATATGAAAATCAAATCTTTGGAAAAATGAAACACCCTAACGCATACAGACACATACACACATACAGACACTTGTACAGACACACACTTACAGACACATACACACATACAGACACATGCACACACACATACAGACACATACACACATACAGACATGTGTACACACATAAACAGACATGTGTACACACACATACAGACACATGCACACACACGTACAGACAGATGCACATACACACACATATGCACAGACACATGCCCACACACATACAGACTCATGCCCGCACACATATAGACACATGCAGACACATGCCCACACACATACAGACTCATGCCCGCACACATACAGACTCATGCCCGCACACATACAGACACATGCACACACACACAGACACATGCACACACACACACAGACACATGCACACACACATACAGACACATGCACACACATACAGACACATACACACACATACAGACACATACACACACATACAGACACATACACACACATGCACACACACATACAGACACATGCCCACACACATACAGACACATGCACACACACACACACACACACACATACAGACACATGCACACACACACACACACATACAGACACACACACATACAGACACAAGCACACACACATACAGACACATGCACACGCGCACACACACACACATTCAAACCCATGCACAGATCGCTTTTCAGAGGCATTTGACAGGCGGTAAAGAGGCATTATGTTACCTCCTCACCACCTCTTTTAATGCAGAGACACATGTATAAAGCCCTTTTAAAACAAATCTAGCTTCTAGCACAGTACCTTTCCAGTTTCCTCATTCAGTCGGATACTAAACTGTAGGGGGAAGCAGAGAGCAGAGCACACTCCCCTGCACTTTACTATCACTTTGCTGAGGTTGACGCCTTGACGGAGCTTCTCACAGTGCCGATGTACAGTTCGGCAGGAGATCGGGAGATCGGGCTCATTTGACAACCCTTCTCTCCCCTGATCCCACGGCACACCTTAGAACCTCTGACGGCACACCAGTGTGCCGCGGCACACTGGTTGGAAAAGGCTGGGTTAGAGGAACAGTAAGCACAAGCACGGTAGTGTACTACTACTACTCTTACTTCTACTATTGCTACATGAACAGCCCCTTCACTCCAGATGCATTGGGACTGAGCTGAGACTGCAAAGGAAGACAAAGTAAAAAGCCTTATTTCCTATTAGACCAGTCCACAGCACTGCACTGTGGTGTATGCTAAAGAAAAGTACAGCATGCACAGTAACGCTGTATCCTGGCCTAGGCCGACAAGGCCCAGGCCTAGGGCAGCACTTTGCGATGGGGCAACTTGGAAAGAGTCCACGCCGGCTTGTGCTACACTGTTAGTGTAGCGCCAGTCTTATGGGGCATACTGGGCTGAGAGGCAAATTAGTCTAGCTCCCCCATAAAGCGGCCGCACTGCTCCGGTATGCGGGCAGCCGGCATTCCGCAACTGTGGGGGGGGGGGGGCGCCACTTCTAATTTTGACTGTCCTACCATCCTGGACCACAAACCTTCCTCACTGTGCTATGTTTCCTGCTGCACCATTGGCATGGTTATTTCATCTTAGTCCTTCTTAGTCCTCTCCATAAACTTATTAGAAATTTGTGCTTAAAGTAAAACTATAGGCAACACTTTTTTTTTTCATTTTGGATATAGTAAGGGAAGGTTATAGCCCCTGTCAGTTTATTTTTTTTACCATCCCTGTCCCATTGCAGAGATTTCCCTTTATTTCCTGCCCCATTTCCAAACAGGAAGTGAGAGGAAATCTATGCAAATTAAGGGAAATCCACCCCCCCACCCCCCCAGGCCCTCAGAACTAGTGTCCCCACTCGAAAATTTCAGGGCAGGTCTTAAACAGTAAGGGGTGTGGCCTTGACAGGAAGGAGTGTGTCATATTTAAATTAGGGGGTACACAAGTTTAGTCAGGCCTAGGGCAGCACAAAACCTTAATACACTACTGATGCACAGCATGGTGCAATGCAATCCACTGCATCTAGCTTATCTTACAAATACACCCATGCTGTGAATGTAGTGCATTATATAGAATTCAACTCTTATGCCGCGTACACACGGTCGGACTTTTCGTCTACAAAAGTCCGACAGCCTGTCCGACATACTTCCGACGTACCTTCGGCGGACTTGCGGCAGACTTTCTTACGAACGGACTTGCCTACACACGACCACACAAAAGTACGACAGCCTAGTACGCGGTGACGTACACCAAGTCCGACGAGACTATAAAACGGAAGTTCAATAGCCCGTACGACACCCTTTGGGCTCCTTCTGCTAATCTCGTGTTTATCTCGTGTTAGTAGAAGTTTGGTGAGAGACGATTCGCGCTTGTGAGACTCGTATTTTTCAGTTCGTTTTAACTGTTGTTCAGTCTGTGCTTGTGAGGTTTGTATCTGCTTTTCAGTGCGTTTGGTCAGTTGGCATTGAGAAATCTTTGTTTTATTGGCCGCTCGTTCCTGATTTTCAGGTCGTTCTTCACAGGCCTTGCTGTTCTTCAGTGCGTTCTGTTTAGTGCGTTCTGACCAGCCGACCGTTTTGAAGCCATGTTACCTGTACGTACTCGTCGTCGAGCTCGTGCATTGTATGTGCTTGGTGCTGTAGTTTATTCTTCAGCCCAAGACCAGTCCATGAACAGGGCGAGGAGGAGTTCATGGACCAAGAATTGGTTGCTTCAGCGTGACCAGTTCTGTCACATGCCTTTGCTCAGTGAGATCCGTGAGAATAATCCTGAGGATTTCAGGAACTTTCTCCGGATGACGGACCCCGTTTTTGACCGTTTGTTGGCTTTGCTGACCCCCTATATCAGCAGGCAGGATACCTGCATGAGGCAAGCCATCACTCCGGAGCAGAGGCTGGTCGCTACCTTGCGGTATTTGGCCACAGGGAGAAGCCTGCAGGACCTTAAGTTCTCGACAGGCATCTCCCCCCAGGCTCTGGGGATCATTATCCCAGAGACCTGTTCTGCCATCATCCAGGTCCTGCAGAAGGACTATATTAAGGTAAGATATTTTTCTTTTATTAGCATCACATGTTCTTTTATGTAATCTTTGATAATGTAATGTATTTCTTGCTTCAAACACTACTTACCATCATTGCAATATAGTGTGAATGTCCCCTTTTTATCCTCACACATGCTGGATTTTTTTCCTGTTATTTTTTGTCATGCATGTATATTTTCCTTCAATAACCTCCCCAGCATGAAGTGATGGGAACATATCCACCTAGTCTACTCATTTTGAATGTATTTTGTTTGAGTGTATTTAGTGTGCTTATAATTAGCAATTAGCTAGATTTCCCAACCCCCCCCCCCCACCTAAACTCACTCCAAATAGTGTGCTGCTAAATAGCAATTATCTAGATTTCACAACCCCCCCCCCCACCCTCGTAAAAATTAGCTTGAATGTTCTGTGGTGTTGATTTGTCTAAAGCAAATATATGTTGCACTTTGCAAAATGCATGTGCACTCTACAGGTGCATTTGTTCCAGTGCTTTAGTAAATGAGCAGAAGCTCTGCTGATTTCCATCATCAAATCATATGCAAGCCTCAAAGTGTTTTCATTAATTGCCCTTGCATGTGATTGTGTACTCCTTGCAACATGAATGCCTTTTTACATTACCTCATTTACTGTAAGCTGGTTAGCAACTGCACCTGCAGAGTGCGACAACTGCAGTCTTGTAGCCTTTTTAGTCCCTAAATTCCTGCGTGTCCTAAAAGTAATCTTTTTTAGGGATTTCACAACCCCCTAAAATGTAATCAATGTTCCATCAGAGGGGGTGAGCAATCTGATAAGTGTGCCTTTCCATATTAGTTATTCCAGAAGAATTAAATTATTGAATGTTATACTGATGCTGGGGAATAATGTTTTTAATTGTCTAATTTTCTTGCAATGTTAGCTTCAAAATTAATTGATTTTGGTTTTCTTGTTTGATTCCCCAGTTTCCTTCAACGCCACAGGAATGGCAGACTGTGGCATCCCATTTTGCCAGCCGTTGGGACTTTCCCAATTGTGGAGGGGCTATAGATGGGAAACATGTCCACATTGTGCCACCACCCCATTCGGGGTCATACTATTTTAATTATAAGGGGTTCCACAGTATTGTTTTAATGGCGGTGGTGTCGGCACACTATGATTTTTTATATGTGGACGAATGGCCGGATGTCGGATGGAGGAGTATTTGCCCAGACGGAGTTCTGCCAGCGTCTCCAGAGTGGTGGCCTGGGATTGCCACCTGATGCGGATAACGTGGAAGGACTCCCCTTTGTCTTCATTGCCGATGAAGCCTTCGCTCTCAGCAAGCACCTCATGAGGCCATTCCCCCAAAGAACCCTCACCCCGGAGAGGAGGGTTTTTAATTTCCGGCTGGCCAGAGCTAGAAGAGTGGTTGAGAATGCGTTTGGAATTCTGGCCAGCCGGTTCCGCCTGTTTCAAACAGCCATTAATTTGGCGGAATACAAACTTAATTTTATCATTTTATCGTGCTGCATTCTGCACATCTTTTTAAACAAACATTCTCATAATTATATAGGCACAGTTGGGCCTGAGGCCGGACAAATAGATGCCAACCTTACGGGCCTGGATACTGTCCGTACTGGCTTGGCCCCCCAAAGTGCCCGTCAAGTTAGACAGCAATATGTTAATTATTTTATGGGTAGGGGGGCCATTGCAATGGGCCAGGATATTTAATTTTTTACAATAAAAAAAATATTGATGAAATCTTGCATTATATTTATTGCTTGCCTTTCTTTTGGGCTGTCTCCTAGGTTATGGTCGAGCAGTTGTAGTGCCAACTGTATTTTAATTTTAAATGTCTAAATAAGCTCCATTGCCACTGTAAACAACTTTTTTACAATTATAACCAAACTGATACTGAGCCTTGAAATAACAAACCACACATTTATTTAATTCCTATAAGGAGATGTTTTTATTAATGGTTGTTATGCATTCAGTTCTGCATTTAGTATAAAATGTTCATAGACAAAAATATAATGATATCTTAATAATGTAGAAAAATATAATTATATTTAAATATTTCTACCTAATCCACAAAAAAATATTTTTGGCTTTTTGATTTTTGCAAACAGGCTTTTTTTTTTTTTTTTTTTTTTTGGTTTTTTAAAATCAAGTTTAATTTTTTTTTTTTTGTTTTTTTGAAAATCAAGTTTTGTTATTTTTTTGGTTTTTTTGAAAATCAAGTTTTGTTATTTTTTTGGTTTTTTTGAAAATCAAGTTTTGTTATTTTTTTGGTTTTTTTGAAAATCAAGTTTTGTTATTTTTTTGGTTTTTTGGAAAATCAAGTTTTGTTATTTTTTTGTGTTTTTTAAAATCAAGTTTTGTTATTTTTTTGTTTTTTTGAAAATCAAGTTTTGTTATTTTTTTGTTTTTTTTGAAAATCAAGTTTTGTTATTTTTTTGTTTTTTTTAAATCAAGTTTTGTTATTTTTTTGTTTTTTTTGAAAATCAAGTTTTGTTATTTTTTTGTTTTTTTGAAAATCAAGTTTTGTTATTTTTTTGGTTTTTTTGAAAATAAAGTTTTGTTATTTTTTTGGTTTTTTTGAAAATCAAGTTTTGTTATTTTTTTGTGTTTTTTAAAATCAAGTTTTTTTATTTTTTTGGTTTTTTTAAAATCAAGGTTTTTTTTTTTTGTGTTTTTTCAAATCAAGTTTTGTTATTTTTTTGGTTTTTTTAAAATCAAGTTTTTTGTTTTTTTTTGTGGTTTTTGAGAAAATCAAGTTTTATTTTTTTGTGGATTTTTTAGGTATTTACGAGAAACAGCCCTCCTTTTTTCAATTAGGTTAAACAGCCATTTCTGTTCAGCCAAAAAAATAAAGAGAAGGCCCAGAATGGGGTCAGCAAAACAGGAAATGAAGGACATGATTGATGTTTTGGGGTTTCAAAAAGGGCATTTAGATGCGACCCAAAACATCAATCATGTCCTTCATTTCCTGCTGCATACGATCCAGCCGATTACGCATTTCATCGATGTCCTTATTCCAGGCCATTATTTGACCAATTAGCCGTTGGGCACTTTCTGAGGTGAAATAGTCACTTCTTGTTGTACCTAAAGTGGAATGAAACCAAAAAAGGTCTTTAGAAATATGCACACATACATAGTTTACCTTACCATAATAAAGCTGTTGTCTCAGACACTGACCTGGTGGGGTGCCCATGTAGCATAATTCCTCCACATCCTCGGGGGTGGCGCTGTTGCTTGAATCAAGCACAACCAGATCCCCTAAAATAGAGTAGACAAATTACATTAAACAAAAGGCAGCCATGCATAGATTACCGTAAGCTGGTGTGTCAGACACTCACCTGGTGGGGTGCCCATGTCGCCCACCTCTCCTTCCCCCACATCCTCAGTGGGACTTGGGCTGATTTCCCAATCATGTTTGGCTTGGGGTGGACTGTCTTCTTGTTGGCTGAGTGATTTTTCCCCTATGTGAAACAAAAAATTATTAATCTACTTAGCACACAGATATTTTAGTACATAGTAATTTTCCAACATTTGTAGTGAAGTGGTTTGTGTAGAGTTCCTATTTTACCTCAATATTTAAAATTATAAAGACATATCGTATAGATAGATATCTAGATATCAATATCTCAAAATATAGTTAATAATCTTTTGATCTCTCTCTCTCTCTCTCTCTCTCTCTATATCTGGAACAAAATCTATAAATATCTAACTAAATGTAAATCAAAAAAAAAGATAACTTAAAATATTCAAAAAGAATGTTTTACATTTCTATATCTATCTACCTATCTCTATATTTCTCTCTCTCTCTATATTTCTCTCTCTCTCTCTCTCTCTCTCTCTCTCTCTCTCTCTCTCTCTCTCTCTCTCTATATCTCTCTCTCTATATATATCTCTATATATCTATATATATATCTATATCTATATCTTTATCTATCTATATCTATATAATAGATATATATATATATATATATACATATATATATATATATATATATATATATATATATATATATATATATATATATATAGATAGATAGATAGATAGATAGATAGATAGATAGATAGATAGATAGATCGATCGATCGATCGATCTATAGATATGTAACGAAGTTTATTAAAAGATCGTTTAAAACGATGAACAAAAAAATCATATAGGAAGGAAAAGCACATGGAGCAGTATACAAGGTAATAAACACAAGAGAAAAACACGACAAGTACTTACTTTTTTTAAGAACTTTCCGGATACGTCTGTATTGATCCGGCTCCCTGAGTTTCAGGTCAGACCATCTTTTTCGAAGTTGATCCTTGGAGCGCTGGACCCCAAAAGATGCCTGCAAAGTGTCCACGACCTTCGCCATTATTTTGGCCTTGCGCAAATTTGGCCGTGCGTACGGCCCATACTTCCCATCATAGTCGTCTTTGTGAAGAATGGCCACCATCTCCACCATCTCTTTAAAACTCATATTAGAGGCCTTAAATCTAGGCCTCACAGATTTTGTTGACGTTCCAGCCTCCGGGCTGTCTCCACTACCTGAGGTCGTCAACATGTCAGGTGTCTCCGCCATTATTTACTCCACTACGCGCCGTAACAAAAAATGGGCGGAGAACATGAGTTAAAATCGAACGTCAGGGGCGGGCGACGCAGGCGGAGTTTCACACATGCGTAGTATGTAAAGAGGGCCATTGCGCACGTGTCGTACGTACGTTCTGTGTGTCGAATTAGGGGGCGGAGAACATGAGTTAATTTCGAACGTCAGGGGCGGGCGACGCAGGCGGAGTTTCACACATGCGTAGTATGTAAAGAGGGCCCTTGCGCACGTGTCGTACGTACGCTCTGTGCGTCGAATTAGGGGGCGGAGAACATGAGTTAATTTCGAACGTCAGGGGCGGGCGACGCAGGCGGAGTTTCACACATGCGTAGTGTGTAAAGAGGGCCCTTGCGCACGTGTCGTACGTACGTTCTGTGCGTAGGTGATAGTGGACCAGGACGTTACAAAACGAAGGTAATTTTAGATATTTTTTTTGGGTTTTATTATGGTCATGACTTTGTAGCAAGCGGCCTATATGGCTTGATAGATTGATGAGGCCTACATAGGGAGAAGATGATGAGGGGTTAGCAGAAACCTATAATAAAAGTGTTTTTTGTCTTGTGACTTCATCTTTTCCAGATATAATGAATCCCCTATTTAAGGATCCAGAGTTCCTTACAGCTTTTATTTCTAAATATTGAGAGATGAGGAATTTGTGGGAGGTGAAACACCCTCAGTATTATGCAAAGCATGTGAGGAAGTCAACGCTGGAGAGACTTCTGTCCTTTGTCCAGGCGACCATCCCGGAAGCAACAATGGAGACATTCTCAAGAAAATTGGGGTCTTGAGGAACATGTATAAGAGGGAGCATAAGAAGATCCAGGAATCAAGGAGATCAGGAGCATCAGCAGATGATGTTTATGTACCCAGGCTGTGGTACTACAATCAACTCCGTTTTCTTGATGACCAGAATGAAGCCAGGCCATCACTTTCAACCCTTCCCTCCACCCTTCCCTCCACCCTTCCCTCCACCCCAGCAGAGGCTGATGAGGAGCAAGCTGGGTCTTCCATCCTGGATGAACCAGATATGACCATCTGGAGTCAGGTAAATTATTTTAACAAATATTTACTGTACTAATATTAATGATGTTAACTGGATGTTATAATTGTCTAAAATAATTTTGCACTCAAAATTGTGTATACATATCAATTGACAGTAGTGGCTAAATATGTTTGGCACCTGCTTGAAATAATTAGGGTGTCTGATTAGACTCTTTTATTAAAGAGATGTATTCACATTGAATTTGCTATTCATGAGAAGCAAACTGTGTGTCATTGATGAACCCAAAAAAATATACTCAAACTATTGTCCTTTTTTTATACACAGGATGAGTCCATCCAGGAGGAATGTGGGGAAAGTGGCAGGCAGGAGGAGACCGGGCCCATGGACAGCCTGGAGGAGGCCGGATTCACCATCATCCTGGAGGAGGCTGCGCCCAGTGTCAGGCAGGAGGTGGCTGCTCCCAGTGAGGTGGCTGCTCCCAGTGAGGTGGCTGGGCCAAGTGAGGTGGCTGGGCCAAGTGAGGTGGCTGGGCCCAGTAGGAGCCTGACCGAATCCCAAGTGCCTCCCCTCCACCTTCCCAAAAAAAGGGCCAGGAAGGGGATGGTCACACAGGACGCATCCCTGCGCCTCATGCAAGAGGCCACCCGTTTTTTAAGGAGCCCTCCCGAAGCGGAAGAATCCTATGGCTGCTACTTAGCCAGCAGGCTTCTTCAGATGGATTGGGAGCAGCGCCTCATTTGTGAGCGCCTATTTGGGGAAACAATCCATAAGGGGCTGCAGGGCACGCTAACACAAAACACCCAACTACATGAGGCAGCCCCCCCCTCCTCCTCCTCCTCCTCCTCCTCCTGCCACAACTGAAACACCACAGCCACAGCCTCCAAAGAAGGCTACAGGGAAGGCTGCAGGGCAGCGTGGAGGAAAGGCTGCAGGGAAGAGAAGAAAGTGATGACCTGGGTTCAGTCTGGTCTGACAGAAGACGCAGGCTGTTGTAGGACCACAGTCTGGGGACATCTAGATCATCTGCTGGTGCTGTTGATCTCTGGGATTCTTGGACCAGATTGTGCTCCCTCTTATATGGACTCCGCAAGATCCCAATTTTCTTGTACACCGACTTTTGCCAGCGTTGACTTCCTCTTTATTTTATTTTGACCATGAATAAATGGATCTTTTTGAGTTTAGCAAAAGACTTTATGTGTTTTCTTTTAAATCATTGATTTTACACACAATGTTAAATTAACAAGGGACAACAATCTCATTGAGTTTGAAAAAAACACACCAAAAATACATTACTAATGTTAATAATGTTCAAGTGGTAAGTCTTGAAAATAAAAAAATTTACATAACCAAAAACGGTGCTTTGGGTTAACTTTATCTAAAAACTAAAAAATAATCACTATAAAAAAAAAACTAGAATAATGGGTTCTTTGTGGTAACTTTACAAACCTAAAAAAAAAAAAAAAAGGGGAAAAAGTATTATTAGTATGGAAACATTGTTTTTAAAATGCATACTATATCATTCATGAGATCAAAGAGAAAAAGAATCCAGAAATCAGTTCAGGAGAACTCTGATTATGAACAGCAAAACACCTTCGTTCTTTAGAGCATTCGTAAAGAAGAAATAAAATGCGCTGCATTCAACGATCAGAGATTTTGCAGCGTGATGAATGTGCTACCTACAATACGAACACTAGTTTTACTAGACCGAGTGCTTCCGTTTAGTTTTTGCTTATGAGCATGCGTCGTTTTTTTGTCCGTCGGACTAGCATACAGACGAGCGGACTTCGGGGTCCGTCGTAGTTACGACGTAAAGATTTGAAGCATGTTTCAAATCTAAAGTCCGTCGGATTTGAGGCTAAAAAAGTCCGTTGAAAGTCCGGAGAAGCCCACACACGATCGGATTACCAGACAGCTTTAGTCCGTCAGCGTCCGTTGGACTTTTGTAGACGAAAAGTCCGACCGTGTGTACGCGGCATTACATATACCCTCTAAAGTGACTAGCTTCAGGTGATACACAGCAATGAAATATATCCTCCTACATAAGCTGTACTTGTTCATCTGCAGCCCTCTCTTCTCTACAGTCTCCTGGACTGTCTCCTGGGATTCTGTGTTTCAGGATAACCTGTCAGACTAATGCAGATAGCAGAGGGAAGAGCGAGGAGACAAAAATCAAACACAGTGCTTTGGATTGAGGCAAGTACATACTATAGAGTAATATGTTCTGTTCATTCTTCATTTAAGAGGTTTACAACCACTTTAAGGTATATTTTTTAGACTTTCTGACTTGTTTAGTAGATAGATTTTCCCTGATTGTTATCTGGAATTTCCTTTTAAAAAGACCCTGTCAGTTCTCTAAACAGACCAAAATGGCACCCCGCTTCAGCAGAAGATAATATATTGACCTCTCTTGGTGGTCTGTGTCTCCTACCTCGCCTTTGTTCACTGCTATTGTCTCTGAAAGTGTCATCAGCATTGGACACTTCTGAGTGTCAGAGGCCTATGTCCTCCACAATGAACCTTTGTTTCATCATCTGACCTATACAACACTTTGGGACTCAGCAAGTGACATGCGTCAGAGGAAAGGACCAAAGCACATGGTACCGTGAGAGAGGGTTGTTTTGATTTGTTTAGTGCAGTGGTCTCCAAACTGCGGCCTGGGGCCAGATACGGCCCTTTGCTCGCTATTATTTATACTATTATTTATACTATTTTATTCATTGATACAAACAATGGGGCCCCCCCACTGAGACCAATGAAGGGACACAATTCCTCCCAATGACACCAACAATTAGGCCCAATATCACCAACAATAGGGTACAATTCCTCCCACTGACACCAACGATAGGGCACAATTCCTCCCACTGACACCAACGATGGGGCATTGTTTTCCCCAACTGACGTCAGAACCTTTTCTACTCCCAATGGCCACAGTCCGGCCCCCCTAAAGTCTGAAGGACATATAGCACCCTGATGTTTAGGCAGGGCTGCTATTCAATTTAGTTGCCAGGTGATAGTTGCCTTGGCCAACTGTTAGGAGATCAATTGATTTCCCCCCAATTCTGGACTTGCTGCACCTTTCTCTTTTGTCACTAGGTGGCATTGTAGCTGGTGACATTAGATAGGACAAGGACATAGCAAGGACAGATTAGGAATAAATTGGGTGTCTCAGCCAATAGGCAGGGATTTTCTTGGGTCCCTTGGCCTGCTGGGAGAGCCTATTTATTTGTGTGGAGTCAGGTGATCGGGGTTCGGTGCCGCCTGGACAGCTGTCTGGGTGGACGCGTGTTATGTTGCCCTGGGCTGCTAGGACGTAAGCCTTAGGCCTATCCGGGGTCATCTGATATTCTGTCTGAGGGCCTATCCAGAAGCAGGAGAGCAGTGTAGGGTTGGGACTGCGGGCTTGTAGTCCAACCAGAAGTAACAGTTCTGCCAGCCGGGGAACCAGTTGTGGTCGAAGGTAAAAGGGGAAGCTGTCGCCACTAAGGGACCATCCACCTTGTTACCGGAGACCACTGTGAGTAAGCTGAGGCTAGTAACAGAGCAGACTTCTCGCCAGCTGGGGGAGGTGAAGAAGTGGGAAAACTTCAGCAAGTGCCAAGTCAGGGACCCAGCGGGACAGCAGAGGAGACGCTTGTGGAACATCAGCAAGTTCCAAGCCAGGGACCTAGCGTGTCCGCGGGAGTATCTGTGAGTGCCAAGCCAGGGACCCAGCAGGGAAGCGGGGGTGACGCTTGAGGAAGATACTGAGTGCTAACAGTGGAAGAGCTCAGGGGATCTTAAGTCTAGTGAGAGAGACTGGGAGTTCATTGAGTGAAGACCCACCGTGAGTGATTGTGGGGTAAGCTGAGAACTGTTTGTGTTGCAAATAGTTGGATTCAATTACAGTTAGTAACTTCTACAAGATTGTTGCCATAGGAGACAGCGTCCTACCTATACAGAAGTGGTGTCCGGCTGGAGGTCTTCACCTGTATGGCTATCTGCCTATAGAAGTCTCAGAGTCTGACAATTAACATTGCATCTATCTAAGGGTGTCCTGGCCCCTACCTTCTCCCAGTTCTGTTTAAGAGACAATAAATCTCTTTGCCTTCAAAAAGTGTCTGGCGCCCACCATCTCATTTTGCATTACACCCACCATGTCTTGTAACCAACACAGAAGGATGTCAGCTGTCCCTGACTCTGGAGGTCACCATCAGGCCTAAAGGGGACCCGGGACTTTGCTACAGACAGTAAAATGGCCCCCTGTTTGGAAAGTTTGAAGATCCCTGATTTAGAAACTTGACTGGATTTCTTCAAAAACAGACATGTTGGAATAATACATTTGTCGTTGGGAAGAAAAAAAGTGCCTGTTTGTTGTCCAAATGTGAAAGAAACTGGTATGCAAAACAAAAGGTAATATTGTTTGTTATTGGCCGATGGCTGTTTTATGTATAATTGGCACAGGCAGAATATACTATTTGACAAATCTGCCACAAAACCTGTTCTTCCTCTTGGACTATAGCCATTATATGTAGAGGCCACCCTGTAACACTGCTTTAGTGAAGAGTCAATGCGGCTTATAGTACACTGAGCAACCTGAGGGCTTTAAGGGAATTCCTATGTTCATGCGGTCATGTTTGTTTTAATTTTGTTGCCTGCACTAAATCAAAGCCGATTCTGATGAGCTGATTTAGGTAATTGTGGACCTTTGTTAACCACTTCCAGAGAGGCTCCCGCCGATATATGTCAGCAAAGTGGCA
Organism: Aquarana catesbeiana; assembly: GCF_042186555.1. NCBI lineage: Eukaryota > Metazoa > Chordata > Amphibia > Anura > Ranidae > Aquarana > Aquarana catesbeiana. The sequence goes on along the minus strand of NC_133329.1, from coordinate 329,461,902 downwards.
CGTTCCCGCGAATTGCCGTACGGGTACGTCTTCCCCTTTAAGAGCCACCGGAGGCGGGCCCGCGGCACGGTGGGGGACCTAAAGCGCGTGGCCAGCGGGCACGATCGCCAGCAGCCACCCGTGATTGCGGGAACGTGAGCTAGAACGGGGATTTGTGTGTGTAAACGCACAAATCCCTGTCCTGTCAGGGGAGAGGAGACATATCATTTGTTCCTAGTAAGTAGGAACAACGATATGTCTCCTCCCCCAGTCAGTCCTATCCCCATACAGTTAGAAACACTAACTAGGGAACACATTTAACCCCTTGAGCGCCTCCTTGTGTTAACCCCTTCCCTGCCAGTGACATTTACACAGTAATCAGTGCATGTTTATAGCTTTGATTGCTGTATAAATGTCAATGGTCCCAAAAATGTGTCAAAAGTGTCCAATCTGTCCGCCTCAATGTCGCAGTACCACTAAAAATTTCAGATCACCGTCATTACTAATAAAAAAAAAAAATGATAAAAAAATCTTTCCCATAGTCGTCTGTAGACACTATAACTTTTGCGCAAACCAATCTATATACGCTTATTGCAATTTTTTTTACCAAAAATTTGTAGAAGAATATATATCGACCTAAACTGATGAAGAAATTTGTTTTCTGAAAACATTTTTGGGGATATTTATTAAAACAAAAAGTAAAAAATATTGTTTTTTTTCCAAATTGTTGCTCTTTTTTTGCAAAAAATAAAAACCTCAGAGGTGATCAAGTATGACCAAAAGAAAGCCCTATTTGTGGGAAAAAATTATGTTAATTTTGTTTGGGTACAACGTCCTGGTCATTAAGCAGCCAAATCTTCCTGTCTGTAAGTGGTTAAAATTCACACATATTTGGTTTCTTAGCTTCCTTTATTACTTTCTTTTAATAACCAGAAGGTCTACAGTGTGTTGACATAACTGATTGGATTGACAATTGAACCAAACTTCCATTGCAGTCTGGGTGTGTACAGTTCCTTGAAAAATTATTCATTATTCATTAACCCTTGAAATTTTCCACATTTTGTCATGTTACAACCAAAAACGTAAATGTATTTTATTGGGATTGTATGTAACACAAAGTGACACATAATTGTGAAGTGGAAGGAAAATGATAAAAGATTTTCATTTGTTTTTACAAATAAATAAACAAATAAATATCTGAAAAGTGTGGCGTGCATTTGTATTCAGCCCCCTTTACTCTGATACCCCTAACTAAAATCTAGTGAAACCAATTGCCTTCAGAAGTCACCTAATTAGTAAATAGAGTCTATCTGTGTGTAATTTAATCTCAGTACAATACAGCTGTTCTGTGAAGCCCTCAGGGGTTTGTTAAAGAACCTTAGTGAACAAGCAGCATCATAAAGGCCAAGAAACACACCAGACAGGTGTCACGGTTCCTACCGTGCCATGCAAATGGCCAGGCGTGGTCACGCCCCAAGTGGCTCAAGGAGGTATTGAACCCATCTGTCCTTTATGGAAGAGTGGCAAAAAAAAAAGCCATTGGTAAAAGCAATAAGAAATCCCATTTGCAGCTTGTGAGAAGCCATGAGGGGGACACAGCAAACATGTGAAAGAAGGTGCACTGGTCAGAAGAGACCAAAATTGTAATTTTTGTCCTAAAAGCAAACGCTATGTGTGGTGGAAAACTAACACTGCACTTCACTGAACACACCATTCTCACCGCGAAATATGGTGTTGGCCACATCATGTTGTGGGAATGCTTTTCTTCAGCAGGGACAGGGAAGCTGGTCAGAGTTGATGGGAAGATGGATGGAGCCAAATACAGGGCAATCTTAGAAGAAAACCTATTAGAGTCTGCAAAAGACTTGAGACGGGGCGGAGGTTCACCTTCCAACAGGACAACGACCCTAAACATACAGCCAGAGCTACAATGGAATGGTTTAGATGAAAGCATATTCATGTGTTAGAATGGCCCAGTCAAAGTCCAGACCTAGATCCAATTGGGAATCTGTGGGAAGACTTGAAAATTGCTGTTCAAAGACGCTCTTTGTCCAATCTGACAGATAGCTTGAGCTATTTTGCAAAGAAGTGTAGCATCCTCTAGTTAGGTAGGTGCTAGAGTGAGGATTTTTTGTTGGCAGAGTAGGTAAATTTAGGCAGGCCTAGCTGGTTGCTAGGCCTGTTTGTTTTCATTCTGGCCTCCGAGTGGCTCAGGGTAGCAGCTGGTGACTCATGGACCGCATCACTGTCACCTCCCTCTTCCTTCTAGAAAGTGCTAGAAGGAGAGGAGGGGAAGAGAGGTGAGGCTGCCTGGGGTATCTTAAGGAGCCTTGACCAATCCCCAACGTGGATTGGAAGGGGGAAGGCCTCCTTAAATACCTGGGGTACCAGCTGGGAGGAGTTGTCGGGTGGAGGAGCTGGAGTGAGAGATGACCAAAATGACTTGTAGCTGTAATTGCAGCAAAAGGTGATTCTACAAAGGGGGGCTGAATACAAATGCACACCACACTTTTCAGATATTTATTTGTAAAAATTTGTGAAAACCATTTATCATTTTCCTTCCACTTCACAATTATGTGCCACTTTGTGTTGATCTATCACATAAAATCCCAATAGAATACATTTACGTTTTTGGTTGTAACATGACAAAATGTGAATTTCAGGGGGTATGAATACTTTTTCAAGGTACTGCATATAACTCAATCCTTTCTGTACTATCATTCATCATTACACATATTTGGTAACTTATTCCTGTGTTCCCTTTTCTCTCACAGTGGTGCTTCCTAAGTTGCTGTTTTCTAGACACCATTTAATTCTATGCTGGGATTCCCCCAAATTTTTTTATTTTTATGCACAGAAAAGCCAGTTTCATGGAAATCACCATACTCTTTTAACCTAAAATGAATAATATATTTTTTCTTATTCAGAACAAAGATATAATAATTTAGTAGCCATCCTAGCTACTGAACATATGATCTCCCCTTTCTATTAGATATCCTATAGCTATTAAAGTGTATGAATTTTGCTCTAGATTGCCTTTTTATGAGCGTTCTCCTTATGCCATAAGAATTTGTCATAAATCTGGCCACAGTTGTCTGCACCGTCAGTCTGTATGTTTCTCTGATCTTTTCTGTCACCTGTTCACTTATAAGTAGTCTTTGTCTTCACCCTCTACTCAGCTGTGTCTTGTCATGTCATTACCTATGGCTCTTTGAGAGACCCACACCATAAGGCACTGCTGGTGCATCATCTGAACTTAGTTGTGATTAGTCTGTACTGACTACACTTGTCTTCCTGCATTTGGGCTTGTGTCTGGCCATAATATACAAACCAATGTGTTGGCCCTCCTGAGCCAACATGTTTTGGCCATCAGACCTTAATCATTGCATGACTAAAGCCTGGCGGTCGAAACACGTTGACTGTTTTTACAGCTGTAACTCATGTAATTAAAAAAAAAAATTAAATTTATCCTGGATGGCGACTATTACTCTTGTGGATTATACATTGCAGAGGCATTGGAAGCCTCACAGTGTGAGCTGTGAATTAAGAAGGTGGCAGCACTGTTTCCAATGTGTTGGCCCTGTTGGCCCTGTTTTCTCTGTTTTCGTTAAGGTGTTTCCAAAAGCACACATTTATACTAAATATGTTGTTGCACATGTTCCTGTAATATCACTTTTTTAATATTTCATGTTTTCAAATAAATCATACCAACAATGTGTATCAACAGTTTCTTCCTGTACTAGGGTGACAAAGCTTTATCAGTTCAGCCGCTCAGTTTAGTTCACATTCTGTTATAGTCACTACAATTACTTCCCCAGGAATTAAAAAAAAAAGGCAACAGGATATGAACAGTGTAGGTAGAGAGAACAAGCACAAATTATTTGGATAATTTAGGATAAAAAATAATTTCATCCCTTTCTACGTAAAGGATAACTCCACTTTCCTAGGGAAAAAAATTGGAAAAAAAAATTACTATGAGGGCTTTAATCAGGAAACCTGCAGGATCTGCATCCCTTTAGATGTGATTTCCCTTTGAGAGTATCCAGGCATGTACTGGCCATCGGGACTACCGGGAGTTTCCCGGTGGGCCAATGGCTCAGTGGGCCAGTTTCAGTGACAGCTCCTGTCTGTGCTGACTCTAACGGTCTGCCTCCAGAGTGTCACTCACTGTGTGCTGCCTCCCTGTGCATAATTGCTGCTGTGCAGTGTGCAGGGCACAGTCCATCCGGGCAGTGCTGTGTGTGCACGATTCGGATTGGTGGCTGCAGAGAGGGAGAGACACAGACACACGGCAATCTGTTATTGCGCCCCCCGTTGCACCTAGGGTTGCCACATTTTCCAGCCTGGACTGAGGAGTTCTAGGGGTCTCTGTAGTGGAAATTCCCAGGTGTCCCACTAGCCTGCACTAAACAGTGCTGCTCTCCCTGTTGTTCATCCCCGGTGACCTGGACTCCCCCCTCTCCATTTCCTGGTCAGCAGCTGGCTGGGAACTTTGATGGCCATGCCTCACTTCCAGAGGGATTGTTTCTGCTCTGCACAGGGACATCACTGACATGTGCTGAGGAAGACCTGGCCCTGGGGGATCGTCAGTGCCAAAGCCCAGGATGTGGTGAGTGGAGGCAGGAGGCCAGCTATGAGCTGAAAAGTGGACTGTCACCTGCCAGCTGTTGTGGAACCAGAACTCCCAGCGTGCCCTGACAGCTTCTGCTGGACTTCTAGCCTGCCCCTATACTGTCTATATACTACCACCCTAGCCTGTCCGTATACCACCCTAGCCTGTCTGTATACCACCCTGGTCTTTCAGTATACCACCCTGGCCTGTCAGTATACCACCCTGGCCTGTCAGTATACCACCCTGGCCTGTCCGTATACCACCCTTAACAGGCAGCAGTGAGACAGTTTAGTCAACTTAAAAGGCTTTATTCAGTAAAAACAACCGAAAAATTGACAGTCTTTGTCTTCATAGGCAGTTCAAAATAGCAAAACAACTCTTCTTAGCTGTATAAGACAGTCCATTTTAAAATATCCTCAGCATCCCAACCACAGCATATAACACAGTACAGTCCCAATTCAGGCAAGCAGGATCAAGTCATAGGCAAAGGGATCCTTCCAGCTTCAAGCTCCTCTCAGCTCTGACAGCTCAACAGCCTCTCTCAGCCTCTCTGACCCGGTGCCTAATAAGCAGGCCTGAAAGGGAAGTACTTGCCCTGTTTTATTAACCCTTCCCAGGCTGACTCTCCACACTATGTAAAAATATACTGTAACGAAACGTCCCACACTCCGCTTGAGTGCTTTTGTCATATACTGCTTCCTCCCAGTCTGAATATAGATACCAGATATTCCAACCACTAACAACCACAATCAAGACAATAATTGTTTGGCTGCTGAAAATGGACTGTTTATTGAAAACACATGTACACAGGTAATACTCTGGACAATCCCCCCCCCCTTTGCATTCCGGGCAGGGTAGACTGTCCAATCAGCAGTAAGAGCTGTTGGAGGACTTCGTTCCCACCAATCTCACAGCTAATCTACTGCTCTTCTGCTGGAGGCTCACCAGGTTGTTCTTCCTCAGCAGAAAAGGTATTTCCTGATAGTCCCAGGCAAAGGCAGCCCAGCCCTGGTGCTGAGCAGAGTCTAGCAGCCATCTGTACGCAATCTCCAGCTCCCATTCCTGAATGACCAGAAACTCCAAATCTTCCAGTGCCCAGGGAACTTCTGAGACATTCAGCATACATTTCTGAGATCTAATTCCGAGATTCTGAGATCTAATCCAAACGCCACTCCAAATCGCTCCCAAAGTCAGGGTTCTGTCACAGCCTCTCTAATAACAGCCCCAGGCTGCCGTAACCAAAGCCTTCTGTTGGGATGTCGTCCGCTGTCCACTGGCACACTTGAGTTACATACCAGGGGAGGGCTCTGTGGCTCTCGTCCAACCACATCTCCACCTGGACCAGCCTGGTTAACTCAGCTTTCCATTCCTTATGCGGTTGTTCCCCCAAAAACACCATTCGCACTTCGTACTGCGACCAGTGACTTTCCTGGAAGGAGGAGAGAATTTTTCCCTGTTGTCGCTACTCATGGGCTAGCGCTTCCTTCCAGAGTTCCCAGAGGATAAAATCCTACCATCCCAGCAGGACCTGCTCTGATACTGGTCCTCTGTGCTGTATCTGCATCTCTCACAACCTCCTTTCCGAATTCCTCTTCCATGGTGGCTTGTATCTGTTCCTCTTCTCCTCTCCTGCTATCCGGACCTTGAATCCAGGTGGAAGTTTGGATGTCCCAGACTGCAGGAAGCATCCCACTGCTTGCCACCAATGTAACGAAACGTCTCACACTCCGCTTGAGTGCTCTCGTAATATACTGCTTCCTCCCAGTCTGAATATAGATATCAGATATTCCAACCACTAACAACCACAATCAAGACAATACTCAATTGGTTGCTGAACATGGACTGTTTATTGAAAACACATGTACACAGGTAATACTCTGGACAATCCCTCCACCTATGCATTGTGGGCGGGGTAGACTATTGGAGTAATTCGCCCCCACCAATCTCACAGCTAATCTACATACACATCCCATAATATCCAAGGCAGACAGACACAATAGAACATTGGAATACAGCCAGACCCCAAACGACCCAGCACAGGGTACACAGCAAAATGAGACAATATACAATATATATATATATATATATATATATATATATATATATATATATATTTATATATATATATACACACACAACATTCCAGTGTGGCTGTACAATGAGTCCGATTAGTACAGATCAGACTGGATTTCTCAGTCACCCTGTGCCCCCATTAGAGACACAGAGTGACATAGGAGGTGCATGGGGAGCTGAAACAAGGTTTTCCCAACCACCCCAAGGGATTCTGGGTTCCATGGGCCCCCCCGCCCAAAGTGACTCTGTCACATATACCATACCTGGAATTCTTCTTTAAATGCTCTATAAAACTACGTATTGGGTTTTTTAAGACTTTAGTAATACTTTAGGCTGGGTTCACACTTATGCGAATTGGATACGGATTTACCCGCATCCAATTCGCATGACAGGAGAGTGTGCCCGGCTTGCAATGGAGCCAGTTCACACCTCCATGGTGGCCGTGGTCTGCATTTGGAAAGGGTCCCGTGTATCTTTGGTTCTGATTCAGGTGCAAATTCAGAACAGGGGTTCCCCCGGACCCCCTGCTGTGACCTGCGGCTGCAGCATGTGTGAATCCAGCCTGAAAGTGTATTTAAACAAACAAAAATGCAATATATTGCAGTTTACCAGCTCTTAGATTAGGTGGCTGCATTATTTTTTGAATAGTGCAAAAAAGGAGAAGTGGAATCCAAATCAAAACCTGCTTTCTCCCAAAAACTAAAAGAATCAAAGATACCCCCCAACCCCCCAAAAAATAAAAATAAAATAAAGGGACTGTAACCGAGATGAAGATTATTTACCAAAATTACAGCATGACATGTACAGTACATACTTAAAAATCTATTCTTTCATTGTTCCTTAAAAATATACATTTTCTTACAATATACATCAAGTTCATATATACAAAATCAGAAGTATACCATCCAGTGATATTAGTATGTGTATTGAAACCCTTTTCTTGATGTGTTTTGCAGTCTGCCACTGCTTCTTCAGGACCGGGTAATTGACAAAACACAACTACAAATTTAATTGATCTATCCGTAATAGACACATATGATAAGACATAACCCCCTAAAATGGAATATATGCATACCCTCAAACAAAATGTTCCCATCAGACCCCAAGACAATGACACTAAAAATCCTGACCTGAGAACATAGGAGAACATTCCTGGCAATGCTGTTGATGTTAAAAGCTTTTTTAAAAGCAGATTTATTATGCCGTGTACACACGGCCGGACTTTCCGGCAGGAAAAGTTAGACGGAATCGTTTCATCGGACATTCCGATCGTGTGTGGGCCTCATCTGACTTTTTTTTTTTCGAAAATTCTGACGGACCTAGAAATAGAACATATTTTAATTCTTTCTGACAGAATCAGTTCCTATCGGGAAAACTGCTCGCCTGTATGCTGTTCTGACGGACCAAAAACGACGCATGCTCTGAAGCAAGTACGAGACGGCAACTATTGGCTACTCGCTATTGAACTTCCTTTTTCTAGTCCCGTCGTACGTGTTGTACGTTACCGCGTTCTAGACGGTCGGACTTTAGTGTGATCGTGTGTAGGCAAGACAGTTTCAGCGGAACTCCGTCGGAAAGTTCTTCAGAGTTTATTCTGACGGAAAGACCGGTCGTGTGTACGCGGCATTACTCTTCTCTCAGGTCAGGATAATTTACTGGGGTTATTCTCATTTCGTTTTTTGAGGGGATAGTTATCGATATATCATTCCCCCTTACTACTAATATCTGTTTTTGTAGTTAATATAGGGCAACCCCGTGGGTCGGGTGGTCCAATTCAATAACAGGTGACAGAACTCAGTCTTTAATTTTATTTAGTTCCATATTTCTTTTTTGTTCTTTGTTTGTTCATTCATCTTTTGTTAGTTCATTCTTTTATGCTGTTTAGGACAGGTTTTTACCACCTACATGCTTGTAATCTACTGAGTTTGTAAGTAATCAAGACACATTATGTATATATACTGGGGGTGACAACTGGGTATTACGGATAGAACATTGGAATTTGTACTTGCGCGTTATCAATTATCCGGTCCTGAAGAAATGGAATACTATTTTAGATATGTGTTTGCACAAAATATACCTGGGTGTTATATTTCAAGTATTTTTATATTGATGTGCTTGAGGTACACTTTATGGAATGCGTTATTAGTTTATTAAGAAACAATACATTATTTTTTTAAGTATGTACATGTCATGTTGTAATTCTGGGCTAGAAACTTCCTCTTGTGTACATTTAAAGTCCCTTTATTTTTTTGGGGCGGTGCCTTTGATTCTGTGTACTTTTTTGATTTTTTTTCAGGCTTTTTTCCCTTCATTTCACCCAATAATCCTGTGAATAATGCATTTTCTATCCCTGGGCGGCTATACTCATTTATATTCTATATCTATGGAGGCATCCAGGCTGGACTTCAAACATGTCTGCCTTTGTTCACTTCCCTGCATGGGGAATGATTGGATTAATATAGGGGCAGCACAGTGGCGCAGTGGGTAGCACTCTCACCTAGCAGTAAGAAGGGTCGCTGGTTCGAATCCCGACCACAACACTACCTGCCTGGAGTTTGCATGTTCTCCCTGTGTCTGTGTGGGTTTCCTCCGGGTACTCCGGTTTCCTCCCACACTCCAAAGACATGCTGGTAGGTTAATTGGATCCTGTCTAAATCGGCCCTAGTATAGGTATGAATGTGAGTTAGGGACCTTAGATTGTAAGCTCCTTGAGGGTATAGGGACTGATGTGAATGTATAATATATATATGTAAAGCGCTGCGTAAATTGACGGCGCTATATAAGTACCTGAAATAAATAAAATTAATAGTTTACACAAATAACATAATTGTATGCTTCCAGGTCAGCTCAAAAGAAGTGGCAAGAACACTGCATTTCTGGCTAAATCAACAGATAGTTTCTATTTTCGCTGAAAATGTTCTAAGCAGTGACGTCCCTAGGTGGTGGCTTTTGGGGCTATAGCCCCGTATCTGTGGCCCGTAGCCCCGAGTCCCAGGGGTCCCCAACCACAGGGCCGCGGCCCACTACCGGGCCGTGGCCTCTCTGCAGCCGTGCGGCGGGCAGCAACGAAGAGCCAGAGAGCGGGCAGGCAGCACGGGAGAGCCGGGTGGGCGCAGGGCCGATCCTACCCAGGGTGTGAAGGGTGCTTTGCACCCAGGCGCCTGCAGAGATGGGGGCGCCGAAGAGCCAGAGTTCTCCCCTCCCTCCTTCTCTCCTTGTGAGTGTCCATCCAGAACACTAGTGTGAGCATAGGGCAGCCTGTCCAGCCTGGCAGTGCTCGGGGGAGGGGTGCTCCTCTTCCTGACATGAGGATTCTAGTCAGTGGATGCTGATGTGCGGGAATGAATTCCTCACACTGGGATCCCGCACTGTCTCTACCAACTCCAGTTGGAATGCCTCCCCCTCCCATCTCTATCTCAGGCTGCAGGAGAGAGAACTGAGGCGGGTCAGTGTGCTGTGTGTAGGAATGGCATCCCCTGCACACCTTTAGATGTGCTCTGGGCTGCCCCTGCTAGGAGAGGTTTTTTGGCATGATAGATTACAATAGGATACACAGCCCCTGTCCCTTTCTGCACCTATGTAGTCCAGCTACAGATGTGATGTTTAATGAGATGTACTAAGAGCTCTTTCACACTGACAGTGCGGGGGCATCGGCGGTAATGCGCTGCTACTTTTATTGGCGCTTTACCGTCGCTTTAGAGGTACATTTAACCCCCACTAAAGAGTTCAAAGACGCAACTGCGGAGGCGCTTTGCAGGCACTGCCCATTGATTTCAATGAGCAAGGGTGCTTTAGGAGCGGTGTATACACCGCTCCTAAGGCGCCTCAAAGAAGCAACTTGCAGGAATTTTTTTGGACATCGTGCCAGTGCTCTGCTCCAGTGTGAAAGCATTCGGGCTCTCACACTGGGATTGCAGATAAGGCTTTTTCCAGGTGCTATTTTTAACACTAAAGCACCTGAAAAACGCCTCCAGTGTAAAAGGGGTCTAATAGGCCATCTCCTGTACTATGTTTGCAGTAAGGATGAGCTCCGGCGTGTTCGCAAGCTGCACGTGCAGAGCCCGCCAGGAGCTCGGCACTGCACAGCGCTAATCACAAGCAGTTAGACATTTCCCAATGTGCGGCTGCAGAGATCGGGAAATGTCTCACTGCTTGTGATTAGCACAGCGCATTGCCGACTTCCTGGCGGGCTCGGCATGTGCAGCTTGCGAACACGCCAGAGATCATCCTTAGTCTGCAGTCTCGGATCATCTCCTGTAGTATGTCTGCAGTCTCTGATCATCTCTTGTATTATGTCTGCAGTCTCTGATCATCTCCTGTATTATGTCTGCAGTCTCTGACCATCTCCTGTATCATGTCTGCAGTCTCTGACCATCTCCTGTATTATGTCTGCAGTCTCCAACCATCTCCTATATCATGTCTGCAGTCTCTGACCATCTCCTGTACTATGTCTGCAGTCTCTGACCATCTCCTGTACTATGTCTGCAGTCTCTGATCATCTCCTGTATTATGTCTGCAGTCTCTGATCATCTCCTGTATTATGTCTGCAGTCTCTGACCATCTCCTGTATTATGTCTGCAGTCTCTGACCATCTCCTGTATTATGTCTGCAGTCTCTAACTGTCTCCTATATCATGTCTGCAGTCTCTGACCATCTCCTGTACTATGTCTGCAGTCTCTGATCATCTCCTGTATTATGTCTGCAGTCTCGGACCATCTCCTATATCAGTGATGGCGAACCTTGGCACCCCAGATGTTTTGGAACTACATTTCCCATGATGCCCAACTACACTGCAGAGTGCATGAGCATCATGGGAAATGTAGTTCCAAAATATCTGGGGTGCCAAGGTTTGCCATCACTGTCTTATATCATGTCTGCAGTCTCTGACCATCTCCTGTACTATGTCTGCAGTCTCTAATCATCTCCTATATCATGTCTGCAGTCTCTGACCATCTCCTGTACTATGTCTGCAGTCTCTGATCATCTCCTGTATTATGTCTGCAGTCTCTAACCTTCTTCTATATCATGTCTGCAGTCTCTGATCATCTAGTGTACTATGTCTGCAGTCTCTGATCATCTAGTGTACTATGTCTGCAGTCTGTGACCATCTCTTGTACTATGTATGTGGTCTCTGATCATCTCCTGTACTATGTCTGCAGTCTCTGATCATCTCCTGTACTATGTCTGCAGTCTCTGATCATCTAGTGTACTATGTCTGCAGTCTCTGACCATCTCCTGTACTATGTCTGCAGTCTCTGACCATCTCCTGTACCATGTCTGCAGTCTCTGACCATCTCCTGTACTATGTCTGCAGTCTCTGATCATCTTCTGTACCATGTCTGCAGTCTCTGACCATCTCCTGTACTATGTCTGCAGTCACTGATCATCTCCTGTACTATGTCTGCGGTCTCTGATCATCTCCTGTACTATGTCTGCAGTCTCTGATCATCTAGTGTACTATGTCTGCAGTCTCTGACCATCTCCTGTATTATGTCTGCAGTCTCTGACCATCTCCTGTACCATGTCTGCAGTCTCTGACCATCTCCTGTACCATTTCTACAGTCTCTGACCATCTCCTGTACTATGTCTACAGTCTCTGACCATCTCCTGTACTATGTATGCGGTCTCTGATCATCTAGTGTACTATGTCTGCAGTCTCTGACCATCTCCTGTATTATGTCTGCAGTCTCTGACCATCTCCTGTATTATGTCTGCAGTCTCTGACCATCTCCTGTATTATGTCTGCAGTCTCTGACTCTCTCCTGTACTATGTCTGCAGTCTCTGACCATCTCCTGTACTATGTCTGCAGTCTCTGACCATTTCCTGAACCATGTCTGCAGTCTCTGACCATCTCCTGTACCATGTCTGCAGTCTCTGATCATCTCCTGTACCATGTCTGCAGTCTCTGATCATCTCCCGTACTATGTCTGCAGTCTCTGATCATCTCCTGTACTATGTCTGTGGTCTCTGATCATCTCCTGTACTATGTCTGTGGTCTCTGATCATCTCCTGTACTATGTCTGCAGTCTCTGATCATCTAGTGTACTATGTCTGCAGTCTCTGATCATCTAGTGTACTATATCTGCAGTCTCTGATCATCCAGTGTACTATGTCTGCAGTCTCTGACCATCTCCTGTATTATGTCTGCAGTCTCTGACCATCTCCTGTACCATGTCTGCAGTCTCTGACCATCTCCTGTACCATGTCTGCAGTCTCTGACCATCTCCTGTACCATGTCTACAGTCTCTGACCATCTCCTGTACTATGTATGCGGTCTCTGATCATCAGTGTACTATGTCTGCAGTCTCTGATCATCTCCTGTATTATGTCTGCAGTCTCTGACCATCTCCTGTATTATGTCTGCAGTCTCTGACCATCTCCTGTATTATGTCTGCAGTCTCTGACCATCTCCTGTATTCTGTCTGCAGTCTCTGGCCATCTCCTGTATTATGTCTGCAGTCTCTGACCATCTCTTGTACTATGTCTGCAGTCTCTGACCATCTCCTGTACTATGTCTACAGTCTCTGACCATCTCCTGTACTCAGTCTCTGTCCGCAGTCTCTGTCCTGTATTATGTCTGCAGTCTCTGACCATCTCCTGTATTATGTCTGCAGTCTCTGACCATCTCCTGTATTATGTCTGCAGTCTCTGACCATCTCCTGTATTATGTCTGCAGTCTCTGACCATCTCCTGTATTATGTCTGCAGTCTCTGACCATCTCCTGTATTATGTCTGCAGTCTATGACCATCTCCTGTATTATGTCTGCAGTCTCTGACCATCTCCTGTACTATGTCTGCAGTCTCTGACCATTTCCTGTACTATGTCCGCAGTCTCTGATCATCTCCTGTACTATGTCTGCAGTCTCTGACCATCTCCTGTATCACGTCTGTAGTATTTCTGGGGGCTCTTTCTAACAGACTCTCTAACAGAAGCACTCTCTGTCTCCATCAGAGAGGCCCCCCTCCAGGTCCCAATAAAGTACTCTTGCTTCTCTTCCTGTATTTTGTTTATAGTACCTGTAAGGATCCCAGGGTAATGAAGACTCTGTGGTGGAGCATCTCTGTGGTTGAGTCGTTGCCATAGAAATATTTGTAAAGGGGAGGAGTTACTAAAAATGACCACGCCCATGTGGGGGCGCCATAAATATTTCTGCACCCAGGCGCCTGTGACCCTAGGATCGGCCCTGGGTGGGCGAGAGAGTAGAGAGATGACATCATCTCTAACCGCCCGTCCTGCATCACAGCTGTTCTGCCCTTATTGTGCAGCAGTGGGCAGCAGAGAGATTACATCATCTCTCACTGCCAACCCTCTCTCTGGTGACCCTGATGTAAAGAGCGGCTCTCTGGGGACTCTAAGGTAAGGAGGGCCTCTCTGGGGACCCTGATGTAAGTGGGGGGGGCTCTCTGGGGACTCTGATGTAAGGGGGGCTCTCTGGTGACCCTTATGTAAGTTTATGTAAGTGGGGGGGCTCTCTGGGGACCCTAATGTAAGTGGGGGGGCTCTCTGGGGACTCTGATGTAAGGTGGGGCTCTCTGGTGACCCTGATGTAAGGAGCGCTCTCTGGGGACTTTAAGGTAAGGAGGGGATCTCTGGGGACTCTGATGTAAGGGGGGCTCTCTGGGGACCCTGATGTAAGGGGGGCTCTCTAGGGACTCTGATGTAAGGGAGAGGCTCTCTGGGGACCCCGATGTAAGGGGGGGCATTATGGGGACCCTGATGTAAGGTGGGGCTCTCTGGTGACCCTGATGTAAGGATCGGCTCTCTGGTGACTCTACGGTAAGGAGGGGCTCTCTGGGGACCCTGATGTAAGTGGGGTGCTCTCTGGGGACCCTAATGTAAGCGGGGGACTCTCTGGGGACTCTGATGCAAGGGGGCTCTCTGGGGACTCTGATGTAAGGGTGGCTCTTTGGGGACTCTGATGTAAGCGGGGCTCTCTGGGGACTCTGATGTAAGGGAGGCTCTCTTACAAGCATGTAGGTGGTAAAGACCCTGATGTAAAGAGCGGCTCTCTGGGGACTCTAAGGTAAGGAGGGCCTCTCTGGGGACCCTGATGTAAGGGGGGGCACTCTAGGGACTCTGATGTAAGGTGGGGCTCTCTGGTGACCCTGATGTAAGGAGTGGCTCTCTGGGAAATCTAAGGTAAGGAGGGGCTCTCTGGGGACCCTGATGTAAGTGGGGGGGCTCTCTGGGGACCCTAATGTAAGTGGGGGCTCTCTGGGGACTCTGCTGTAAGGGGGGCTCTCTGGGGACTCTGATGTAAGGGGGGGCTCTCTGGGGACTCTGATGTAAGGGGGGGGCACTCTGGGGACTCTGATGTAATGATAATATATATAATGTAATTAATATATATATATATTGAAAACTGGAGATAACCAGGTGCAAATTACGCCACCCCTAACCTGTATTACCACCTCCGCGCTATGTTAATAAATGTCAAAACCCTACCAAAGCTGCCACTTATCAATAAAATGTATATAAACCGAATTCACCAAAGGAAAATTATAGATGAAATAGTGGCGCTTATCCCCACGTGGGGAGATGCCAGACACTCTTATCCAGCCAGTGAGCTGAATACAGACGTGACTAGAGAAAAAGTGAAAAATCATATATTGCTAAATATGCCAAAAAGTAAAAATTGAAACTGAAATAACAACAGGCAGGCCACGGCGGACCCAGGAGGTGTGTGTGCTCACGTTCGTCTCACCCATCCGCAGCACTCGTCCCTTCACTGGAGCTCCGCTCTGTCCCCCTTCACTCCCTCCTCTAGTACTCGTGTGAGATCGCCGTGTAGCTACTAGTTGCTATTGCTTGCTGTGCTGTGGGAGTTGTCCATTTGCCGTGAAGTGACTTGCCTGTTATTTTATTTTAAATGTGAGTTCATTACAAGTTGTTTTATATGTGATTAAATCTTTTAAACGAGATTACACTATTGGAGCTTCTTTTATTTTTATGTCATACTACCAACCTGAGAAAAGCGGTGTTCCTATGGAGCAGTGGAGGTGTATGCTCGCATGTTAACCCCCATGTAAGTGGGTTAGAGGCTCTGTCAGGCCAAACACGAGAGTGAGAGGCCTTAACAGCTGGTGAGTTTGAATTTCAGCAGTGAGTGGATTCATGTCACAGAGGTGTGGTGGATGTTTGAAAACACAGCTGAGCAGTTTTGGAGTCACCCTCACTCTTTTTTTGGACTTTCTTCAAATATTTTCATGATTATTTTTCACGATTGATTGGTTTCTGGACTTTATAGATATTTACTGTGTTCAATTTTCATTATATATATATTTTTTCTTGGATTTATATATTTGTATATCACTTTCACTGAGTGTTATAATTTATATTAGCTCATATTGAATTTATTGAATAATTTATTTTATTTAATATCAATTTTTACTTTTTGGGATATTTAGCAATATATGTTTTTTCACTTTTTCTCTAGTCACGTCTGTATTCAGCTCACTCGCTGGATAAGAGTGTCTGGCATCTCCCCACCTGGGGATAAGCGCCACTATTTCATCTATAATTCTCCTTTGGTGAATTCGGATAATATATATATATATATATATATATATATATATATATATATATATATATATATATATATATATGTATATACTGTATATATATATATATATATATATATATATATATATATATATATATATATATGCACACACATGTATATTATATACATATGTATGCCCGCCAAAGCGTTTGACTTTCTTTGCTTCCCTGCTATGGGCCCCTGGTTCTTAGCCTAAAAAAAGAAGACAAATAAAGCCACCACATCTAAAGACTGGTAAAATTCAATATATTTCATGTTTGGTATGCTATAGCCTATGCTATAGCCCTGGTTATGATGTTGCTTTTCTCCTGAATTCAACGGGTTCTCCTGGTAAAGACCCCCATTGTAATCTGAATTCTTATTGGTCTGCTGCCTGCCTTGACCCTGTCTTTCCATACCTAAACGTCTGTGCCTACCTTGTTCTTCATCTCCTATCCCTGGTACATCTATATTTGTCCTTTGCTCTTGTTATCTCTACATACCAACTCCTGCCTGGTCTCAACTGGAATTCTAGCCCCTGCCTTGTTTGTTAGATTCCTTTCCATTCCAGTCCCTGTTCTTGCTTTTTGAACCCTTCATCTTGTGGTCCTGTTTTGTTTAGCCCTGGGTGTGTTCTTTTCTCCTTTTTTTTTTGCAATATTTCACAGAGTGACAGAGTATGCTCAGATGACAGGTTCTCCTTTTCCAATAACTCTCTTCCTGGACATGTTAGATAGGGATGGAAGGGATCTCACATTAAAAAAAACATCAATCGGTTACATCAGCATCAGGTGCTTGGTAGCTGGTGATCCAAGACTGATTCATTTTTATGAAGGTCAGCCAATCGACTGATTCGGTGGACAGGCGCACCCTGTGATTGGTTACAAAGCCTCCAGCAGCACTGAATGTGCTTTCTGAAAGAACGCTGGATGCAGGACAGGCCAGTAGCTCAACTGCATACTGTGCAAGCTCTGGCCAGTGATCAATCCTCAAGACCCAGTAACCCAGAGGATTTTCGGTGGGAAAGGTGTCCAAGTCTGATCTTGCCCCTAGGTAATCCTGCACCATGTGAATCAGACGTTGGCAATGGTTGCTGGAACCGATCAGACCTTGGGGCTGCGGACTAAAAAATTGTCTGAACGCATCGGTCAGACAGCCACCTTCTCCACCGCTTCTTCTGTGACTGACCGAAGCCTCAGCAACACGTTGTCCAGGAGGACCAGGAAATTGTAACCTCCCAGGCTCTGGAAACGAGTTGCACAAACCTTTCTGCAAGGCCTCCCGAAGATGTTTCATCCTCTGCTCCCTCTGCAACGGCAAGATAAGGTCCGCAACCTTACCCTTGTAACGTGGATCAAGGAGGGTTGCCAGCCAGTAATCATCCCTCCCCTTGATACTACGAATACGAGGATCCTTCCGCAGGCTTTGCAGGATCAGGGAGACCATGCAGTGTAGGTTTGCTGAGGCATTCGGTCCAGAGTCCTCTGAGTCACTAAGGACGACATGATCTGCAGCCACCTCCTCCTAGCCACGTACAAGTCCATGGGTTTCTTCGGACTGTAAATGATCCCTTG
This sequence comes from Aquarana catesbeiana, assembly GCF_042186555.1. Classification (NCBI taxonomy): domain Eukaryota; kingdom Metazoa; phylum Chordata; class Amphibia; order Anura; family Ranidae; genus Aquarana; species Aquarana catesbeiana. The sequence continues at coordinate 329,444,121 of NC_133329.1, read as the reverse complement.
AAGACTGCTGCTGATGCTAAGTGCCAGGCTCCACCTCCATGCTGACACAATCCTCCTCCTCCTCCTCCTCCTCTTCCTGTGTGATCGGCGGGCACGCAGGAACACTGTCTGGATAAAGGGGGCCTTGAGAGGTAAGGAAGTCCTCCTCTTCCTCCCTCTGTTCTGCCTCAAGTGCCCTGTCCATTATTCCATGCAGCGTGTGCTCCAACAGGTGGACAAGAGGGACAGTGTCACTGATGCATGCACTGTCACTGCTCACCATCCTCGTGGCCTCCTCAAATGGTGACAGGACAGTGCATGCATTCCTGATCATAGCCCACTTACGTGGGGAAAAAAAAAACAAGGTCCCCTGACCCTGTCGTGGTGCCATAGTCGCATAGGTAATCATTGATGGCCCTCTGCTGCGTGTGCATCCGCTGCAGCATGGCCAACGTTGAATTCCACCTGGTGGGCATGTTACAGATTAGGCGGTTCTTGGGCAGGTTAAATTCCTTTTGGAGGTCAGCCAGTGGAGCACTGGCATTATATGACCTGTGGAAATGCACACAGACTTTCCTGGCCTGCCTCAGGACATCCTGTAAGCCCGGGTACCTGCCCAGGAACCGCTGCACCACCAAGTTAAGGACGTGAGCCAAATGGGAGCCAATGGGTCAGTTGTCCCTGTTGGAGGGCAGAGAGGAGGTTGGTGCCATTGTCGCAAACCACCATACCTGCCTTAAGCTGGCGTGGCATCAATCACCTCTGAACCTACCCCTGCAAAGCTGACAGAATCTTTGCCCCAGTGTGGCTCCTGTCCTCCAAGCACACTAGCTCAAGCACCGCATGGCATCTTTTTGTCTGCGTGCTTGCGTAGCCCCTTGAACGCCTACAGAGCACCTCTGGTTCCGAGGACAAATCAGCACAGGAAGAGGCCATGGAGGAAGAAGAGGAGGAGGGGGTGGAGGAGAGAGGTGTGGCAGAATTATCACTAGTAGAATTTTGGAACAACCTCCAACACTACTGCACCCTGTCCTGCATCCTTCCCAGCTGCCAGAAGAGTCACCCAGTGCGCGGTGAAAGATAGGTAACATCCCTGTCCATGCCTGCTGGACCATGAGTCAGCGGTAATATGCACCTTACCGCTGACTGCCCTGTCCAGCGAGGCCAAGACATTGCCTTCCACATGCCGGTAGAGAGACGGAATTGCCTTCCGTGAGAAAAAGTGGCGTTTGGGAACCTGCCACTGAGGAACCGCACATTCCACAAATTTACAGAAGGGGGCAGAGTCTACCAACTGAAAAGGCAGCAGTTGAAGTACTAGCAATTTAGCCAAGCTAGCATTCAACCACTGGGCATGTGGATGGCTGGGAGCGAACTTCTTTCGGCGGTGCAGCAGCTGGCGCAGGAAAATTTGCCTGGTACAATCTGACGTCGGTGTACCGATAGCAGATTGCCCGCAAGTACTTGGCTGTGACACACCTAATTCTACACCTTCATTCCTTTCAGTGCAGGTTTCAGAGAGGACTGAAGGTATAGTGGGGTTGGAGATCCCAGCTGATGAGGAGCAAGGAGAGGTCTGCTTTGTTCTTTGGTGTGGGTGTTTTAGGTACGCTTGCCAACGAACTGCATGGCAGGTCGACATATGTCTGGTTAAGCATGTGGTGCCCAAGCGGGTGATGTTTTGGCCACGCGAGATACGCTTGAGACATATGTTGCAAATAGCAGCGGTGGGATCTGATACACTCGTCTCAAAAAAGGCCCACACCAAAGAACTTTTGGAATAACGTGCAGAGACAGCAGCGCCCTGCACATGCGGAGCTCTGCGGTGTGATGCAGTCGGTGTGCTGCCCTTAAGCTGGCCCCTGGAGGGCATCCTGCCTCGTTGGAGATGTGCCTCCTCCTCCTCTTCTCCCCTATCAGGCACCCACGTGGAGTCAGTGTCATGGATCTGCCACCTAAGGGTTAACTTAGTCCAGGCTGATTTCAGTGATTGGCAACAGGCTGCCTTATTTAAACACCTCAGCAGCTCTGTGTCCTTGCTGTTTGATCTGCAGCTCTGTGTATGTGTTTCCTGAAGATCTGATATCTGCTCCTGTTTGACCCGGCTTGTTTTGAGACTGCTCCTGTTATCCGCCTGCATCTGACCCTTGGCTTGTTTGACGATTCCTTCTGCCTGCTCCTCTTGTACCTTTGTTGCCAGCCTGATTATCGACTCGGCCTGCCTGATGTTCCAAGACTATCCATCCAGTCTGCTGATCAATCCAGTCTGCTCACCTGTCTGCTGATCCATCCAGTCTGCTGATCCATCCAGTCTGCTCACCTGCCTGCTGATCCATCCAGTCTGCTCACCTGCCTGCTGATCCATCCAGTCTGCTCACCTGCCTGCTGATCCATCCAGTCTGCTCATCTGCCTGCTGATCCATCCAGTCTGCTCACCTGCCTGCTGATCCATCCAGTCTGCTCACCTGTCTGCTGATCCATCCAGCCTGCTGGTCCTGTCTGCTGTGCCGGCCATCTGACCCATCTGTTGTTGATCCTGCCAGGCACCCATACCATTCTGCACTCCCGTGCCACCTGTCTGCTCTACCAGGGGCCGCGAGTCAGATACATAAGGGAAGCCTTCCTCTGCACTATCGGGCTCATCAGTCAGGTACGTGAGAACTTGACAGTCAGTGACCTCATCATCCCCTCCCTCCTCATCACTGGAGCAAAGCTGGCAGTATGCTGCAGGTGGGGGAACATGACTGCCAGATTGCTGTCCTTCTTGGGCACCCCCTCTCTCTGGGCTCGCGTTACTGCCTTCCTCTAGCTGGGTACCATCATCGGAGCCTTCAAAACGCTGGGCATCCTCCTGGAGCATGTACCCAACACTGTGGTCAAACAGTTCGGGGGACTCCTCAGGAGGACATGGTGGGGCTAGGGAAGGAGTGACTGATGCCATTGAGCCGAGGGAAGAGGCCGCGTTGCCACCTGCTTTGCCAGACAAAGTACCCTGAGCCTGGATGAGAGAGGATGAGGAGGATGAGGACGGCTTGGTGATCCACTCTACCAAGTCTTCCGCATGTTGCGGCTCAACACGGCCAGCTGCCAAATAAAAAGGTCCCAGGGCCACGTGCTGATGAGGATGCACCGTCTCCACGACCAGCACTGTTGCCTCTAGACACAGAGTCTGCTTGCCCTCTTTTATTGGCTTGTGACTGTCTGCCTCTCCTTGTTGGCCTTCCAGACATACTAATGGCCTGCAGTGAGATGTAGCTGCCCAAAGCTGGGATGTATATATATATATACTGATACTGCAGCTAGCAGAATCAACTGCCTGCCTGTGGAACTAATAGGATCAGAACAACAGCAATTGTCTTCAGGTAGCTTTAGGTGCACACTGTGCACAGTGTGCAGAGGACACTGTGCACAGTGTACACTAACTGTAAATACTGCAGCTGCCTGCCTGTGGTATTAATAGGATCAGAACAACAGCAATTGTCTTCAGGTAGCTTTAAGTGCACACTGTGCAGAGGACGCACTCCACTAACTGTAAATACTGCAGCTGCCCGCGGTACTAATAGGATCAGAAGAAATCAGAAGAACACCACCAATTTTCTTCAGGTAGCTTTAGGTGCACACTGTGCAGAGGATGCACTACACTAACTTGTAAATACTGTAGCTGCCTGCGGTACTAATAGGACCCGAAGAACACCACCAATTTTCTTCAGGTAGCTTTAGGTGCACACTGTGCAGAGGACGCACTACACTAACTTGTAAATACTGCAGCTGCCTGCGGTACTAATAGGATCAGAAGAACAACAGCAATTGTCTTCAGGTAGCTTTAGGTGCACGCTGTGCAGAGGACGCACTACACTAACTGTAAATACTGCAGCTGCCTGCGGTACTAATAGGATCAGAAGAACAACAGCAATTGTCTTCAGGTAGCTTTAGGTGCACACTGTGCAGAGGACGCACTACACTAACTTGTAAATACTGCAGCTGCCTGCGGTACTAATAGGATCAGAAGAACACCACCAATTTTCTTCAGGTAGCTTTAGGTGCACACTGTGCAGAGGACGCACTACACTAACTTGTAAATACTGCAGCTGCCTGCGGTACTAATAGGATCAGAAGAACACCACCAATTCTCTTCAGGTAGCTTTAGATGCACACTGTGCAGAGGACGCACTACACTAACTTGTAAATACTGCAGCTGCCTGCGGTACTAATAGGATCAGAAGAACACCACCAATTTTCTTCAGGTAGCTTTAGGTGCACACTGTGCAGAGGGCACACTACACTAACTTGTAAATACTGCAGCTGCCTGCGGTACTAATAGGATCAGAAGAGCACCACCAATTTTCTTCAGGTAGCTTTAGGTGCACACTGTGCAGAGGACGCACTACACTAACTGTAAATACTGTAGCTAATAGGACTAATAGTATCAGAAGAACACCAGCAATTTTCTTCAGGTAGCTGTAAATACTGTAAAAACACCTGCCTGCCTGTCAGTAGGAAGAGAATAACAGGAACGGATCTAGCTAAATTGAATACAGTGTATATATATATATATATATATATATATATATATATATATATATATATACATATACAACACCTAGGATGCTTATACATACACAATACACTGTAAGTGCAGCTAACTGACTTGCCTGCCTACTCTATCTAACTTAAATCAAATGACACCGTCTCTCTCTCTCTCTCTCTCTATCTCTCTCTCTCAACGCCGGAACACACTACACAGGGCTGACGTGCAGGCGGCCTTATATAGTGTGGGGCGTGTACTAAACCCCCTGAGCCATAATTGGCCAAAGCCATCCTGGCTTTGGCCAATTACGGCTCTCTGTACAGACGGCGCTGTGATTGGCCAAGCATGCGGGTCATAGTGCATGCTTGGCCAATCATCAGCCAGCAATGCACTGCGATGCCGCAGTGAATTATGGGCCGTGACGCGCCACTCGAATTTGGCGCGAACAGCCCATATCGTTCGCAATTCGACGAACGGTTGAACAAGCAATGTTCATGTCGAACATGGATTCAACTCGAACTCAAAGCTCATCCCTAATGTTAGGGGAAGATACATTTTTCAATTTCCTTCTCTCAGCAGCTCAGAAAGGTAAGGTAACATCTGATGAAGCAGAGATAGCTGGGCAAGTGATCTTCAGCCAGGTGAGGGGCTCTCCAATATTTCACGGAGTGGCAGAGTATGCTCAAATGCAGTGGCGGCTGGTGCTCAAAATTTTTTGGGGGTCCGGAAACAAACTGAAAAATTCTGAAAAATACTGAAACAAAAACATCAAATGCAGTCACTGTGCCCATCATATGCAGCCACTGTTCCCATTATATGCAGCCACTGTGCCCCATCAAATGCAGCCGCTGTGCCCCATCAAATGCAGCCACTGTGCCCCATCAAATGCAGCCACTGTGACCATCAAATGCAGCCACTGTGCCCAAAAATTGCAGCCACTGTGCCCATCATATGCAGCCTCTGTGCCCATGAAATGCAGCCTCTGTGCCCATCATATGCAGCCACTGTGCCCATCAATTGCAGCTACTGTGCCCATGATATGCAGCCTCTGTGCCCCATCAATTGAAGCCTCTGTACCCATGAAATGCAGCCTCTGTGGTAATCATATGCAGCCTCTGCACCCAAGAAATGCAGCCTCTGTGCCCCATCAATTGCAGCCTCTGTGCCCGTGAAATGCAGCCTCTGTGCCCATTATATGCTGCCTTTGTGCCCATGAATTGCAGCCTCTGTGTCCCATCAATTGAAGCCTCTGCTCCCATCATATGCAGCCACTGTGCCCCCCCGCGCCCGCCTGCTCTCTGTCTGACCGGCACTTACCCAATCTTGGTGGCGGGTCAGGCAGCTGGTGCTGGCGGCGAGCTGTGGGACGGGTAGCGCGGACCAGGCGATGTCTCCTGTGTTCTCTGTGCGTCTCTTCTTCGCTTCTGCTAGCTGGCCAACGGGATCGCATGTGTCTTCAGCCAATCAGGTGACCGTTATTAGATCCGCATCTCCTGACTGGCGGAGAGGCAGTTCAGTGTTAGAAAAGCAAATATTCATTTGCTTTTCTAACACGCCTGGGTGGACTGCGAGCGCAATGCTCTGCGCTCCAATTCCACCTTTTTTTTAAGCCTATTAGAGACTATGGCTCTAATCAGGTGCTTAAAAACACCCCTGCTGCTGGAATTCAGGCGTCCGAAAAGGGGCCGGACGCCTGAATAGGGGGTGGCTACAGTGGCCATGAATAGATTCATGCAATGCAATGTAATGCATGAATCTAATTATTTGTCATATAGGGGACAGCATGACAGAGGGGGGCAGCACCCGTGTGCCCTTAATGGACGGGCCGCCCCTGCTCAGATGCAGGTTCTCATTTTCCAATAACTCTCTGTGTTCCTAGTGGAAGATACATTTTTCAGGTTCCTTCTCAGCAGCTCAGAAAGGTAAGGTTACATCCGATGAAGCAGAGATAGCTGGGCAAGTGATCTTCAGCTAGGTGAGAGGCTCTCCACTGTCAGAACCAGCGTATGTTCAGCCAGATAGGAGCTTAAAGTGGTAGTAAACCGCATTAAAAAAAAGGCACCAGGCAGTTTAAGTCATAATGTGCTAGTATGCATTGCATACAAATGAAGCCCTCCAGCGGCCCTCTGTCACCGCTGAAGGTGCTTCCATCTTCATCCAGTCTTCCTTCCGGATGGGTTTGCAGGCTTCAGCAATATGAATGGCCAAGGCGGCAATGACGTCACTCCCATGCATGTGCATGGGAGTCACTGTTTATGACATGGCTCTGAAGGAACAGTTTGGGTATGCTGTTCCTTCAGAGCGCATGCGCCAGTGATGTCACTGGCTGTATCTAAAGTAAATATCTACGGTGCAGATTTAGGAGATATTTACTGTACCTATAGGTAAGCCTTATTATAGGCTTGCCTATAGGTAAACATTATACAAGGGAGTTTACTCCTACTTTAAAAGCATGTTGATTGTCCAGAAGATGAGTTACTGTGGGAAGCACCTTCCTGAATGTTACCAGAGTATTCCAGATCCAGTGGGGTGGCTCTGTATTCTTGCAGGGCCTGGGATTCTTCGAGCTGTTTGCCTGTGTCTCCAGAGCTACCCTGGACACTGCATGGGTCACTGTTTGAAGATCATCATGAGTAGCTGTATTCTGTAAAGTTTTACTGAAGTAGTAATTCTCAGCTTGACTCTCTGTTGCTATAGAGTCTTGTGGACACTATGCAATGCAGCCACATTTTAACCTGACTGAGTCCCAGAGACATTGCTATGAAGTGCCCATGTTTGTGCAGCTTTCACAATCTGTTTTGTAATATTTTGCAGTGTGTTGCAGTTACTCCCTGTCTGATCATTTCCCTAATTACATATTCTGTTGCAAGAACCAATACAGACATACTGGTAGGTTAATTGGCTCAACTGGCTGCTACAGAAATACAAACTAAATTAGATTAAAGTGGAAGATGGTGGTATATTTTTTTGAGGGGGGCGGCAATCCACCTGACGCAACCCCCCCAGGTCGGTTGGTCACCGGCCCCGCACTTACCCCATCTAGGTCGCAGGCAGTGCTTCCTCCGGGCGGCGGCTTCCCCTGCATCTCCTCCCTCCTCCACCTCAGCAGCCAATAGGATAATTTCTCCTCTTGGCCAATTGGGTGACGGTCTTAGGACCCGCTTCCTGATTGGCTGGGTGGAGAATCAGGAAGACAATAACGAATATTAATTCGCTATTGTCATGCAACTGGATGGGCTCAGGGCGCAGTGCTCAGCACCACAAGCCCACCTTTTTTTACGCCAATTAGAGCCTCAGGCTCTAATCATGTGCTTACAAAAAAAACCAATTGGAATCCATGCATCCAGAGCTCTGCATGTAGATTAGGGGCCGGGCGCATGGATTAGGGGTGCAGGGCCCCTGCGCCCCGTATGGACGGGCCGCCACTGATTAGCACCTTAAATTTTGAAATATGAAATATAATTTTTTTTCTGCATACTGATTAGCATCCAACGTAGAAGAATTAGTTGCTCATAAATCATATTGCAAATTTCTGTCATCATATGTTTGCTTGCTGGTTTATAAAGCTTGCAGTATTTGTGGCCACTATGCTTTGGAATCTGCAGTTACATGCACATGGCATTGAAAAAATCGTAACTCAAAGCTTTGGGGCTTTGTATAAGGGTGCGGTCTTCAGTCAGTGGAAACAGCAAATTCCAATATGTTTTGGAATCGAAGGGAATTCCAAGCAGCCATTTCATTTGCTTTATGCAACGCCACACCTGGAAGCCTTACGCAAATAATAATAATCTTTTTGGCTGGATATCTAATACACTTACTGAGCTACCCACTTTTTGATTCTGCGCCAATTTTCTTCCTTGTGCCAGTTTTCCTTTTTGTTGAGGTTATTATTCTATGGTTAGTAATTCTGAGCAAGGTCAGTTCAGGTAAATTACAACTTGCTAATTATAACACACAAAGTTAACATACAAAACAATATAAATATATATAAATAAATAAATATATATAAATAAATAAATAAATATATATATATATATATATATATATATATATATATATATATATATATATATATATATATATATTTATTTATTTATTTATACACACATACATACACACACACACACACACATATACATACACATACATATAAATAACAAATAAAAACAAATAAATTTGATTATAAAATCATATAATATATTATAATATTATTTGAATATTTATTTTCAAATAAATATTATATAATATTTTACAAATATTTTCAAGTAGTAAGGATCCAGTGATTAATATAGCTAAAATATTCTGGCCTATGTGACAAATTGTCTAAGACAGTGGGGGTTATTTACGAAAGGCACATCCACTTTGCACTACAAAGTGGATTTGCTGTAGATCCGAGGGGGACATGCAAGGAAAATAAAAAACAGCATTTTAGCTTGCACATTATTGGATAATAAAATCAGCAGAGCTTCCCCTCATTTCAGATCTACCCCTCAGATTTACAGCGACTGCACTTCCCAGTGCACTTTCGGTGCAATTTCAAGTGCACTTTGCATTTGTAGTTTGCACTTACAGTGCAAAGTGGATTTGCCTTTCGTAAATAACCCACAGTCTGTCTGTGTTACCCATAGCAACCAGAGTTTTCAATTCCCTCTCAGATACTTAGATACTCAGATACAAATACTGATATAAGGATAGTGATTTGATTGTTTGCTATTGCTATAGAGCAACACAAACTGAAAGAGACCAGTCAATTTTAAGTTTTATCATTGGCCATCGCCCTACCGAAACTTTAGGAATCAAGTAAAGATTATCAGTGAAATGCCACTGCAAGCAAAAAGCATGATCAAACCGCTACCCCAATTACTTTTTTTGCACTTTATATATTTAAAAGCAAATTTGAGCTTTTCACATTACTTCTGAGAGAGAGATAGACTGTGCTGTTACAGTGTTTTGTGTTGTGTAACTTCCCTGAGGACCGCAGAGAATGAGACCTGGAACCAGGGAACTCCTCTGAAATTTTTTTTCCCAGAGTGGGAATCTAAACAGGAATACTGAAAGTCATAAAGATGAAATGAGAAACACATTCAATGAACACAGTGACAATTAAAGCCACTCAGTAGGCAAGCTGTATGCTGACTCAGTTTAAGTGCAAAACTTATATGATTGACCTCAGTGCCCTTTTAACCTTCGTAGATGAATTAAAATGAAGTTGCAAAGAAGTCATCAAAGCAAAGAATATATGTAATAAGACAGACTTTAAAAAAGTGTTTCTTTCGTGAACAACAAAGAAGCTAATAACAACAGTGGCTACATCCTGAATGAAATTTTGGAAGTCATTTTAATTTATTGGGTTATTTATGTTATATGATCTGAAATTCAGTTGGAACTTCAGAGGAGCAAGGCTGTGAGAATTAAGAACCTTCTCAGCCAGCGGTTTGACCACTTTGCACCTTCTCAGCCAGCTAATTTACAGTAAGGAACTTCAGAGGTAAGTTATAACTTGGTGTTGGGTCAATCCCAATTAATGATTAGTGTTGATAAAGTTATTCTTTGAAGGTTGAGAATTTCTTTGGACATAGTTACTTAAAGGGTCAGTCTACCTAGAAAATTTAGGTGAGCAGGAACACTTAAACTTTCCAGGTGGACAGCAACAGAACAATGAATTATGGCAGGCAGATTATGTTAGTGTAGTATTATAAGAAGCCAGGGTGTTACTCAACCAACCGAGTACCATCTATACCACATATATTTTTTTTGGGTGGACTGACCCTTTAAGCCTGACCATCGATCCTGTACAACACTGTGAAAGAATGCCAATTCATCAAAAGAGAGAACTTTGCCTGTGTTCTCCTATCTTGAGCTACATACTTTGGATGAAACTAGAGAGACTAGCAAAATGAGAACCATTGTAGAATAACTGTAGAATAACTGATATAGAATCCAGTCAGTCATAGCCAACAGTAAATGTCTTCTTTTAAAATAGCTTCAATACTGCTTGAGTTAGGAGACTTGTCTTCCTCTCCTTCCCACCCAAGTGCAATTGATAGTAGTTTTTTTGTTAAATTTCAGGATGGAAATGTAGCCACATTATGGAAATGTCTGCTCACATTTTTAGCATTAAGCAGCATAGCTATAATTCTAATACATTTTTGACATTCTGCCTGGATCTCCTCCTGCGGGGTGCCCGCTCCCGACCTCTAGCGCCAGGAAACTCTCCAGCCACATCAGATAAGTATCCTCCCCTTTGCTTTTACCCACCTCCATTGCTAAGATCTTATCCTTAAATGTCCACAGCTTGAACTCCAATAGAGAAAGACACCTGGCACTGGGGGAGTTTAGGCAATCAGGAGCAGATGTCATTATGGTCCAGGAAACACATTTTGACAAAGGGGGCTCCTTTGCATTTGCCTCCAAGTATTATCCCCAGATCTACCTCTCCTCGGTACGCCATCCTTATTAAACATGGGTCCCCCTTTATCTGGTCTGACCACTACAGTGATCCCCAAGGCCACTTTATTATCCTCCGGGGTCTATGGCAAACACAGGAGGTTACTTTCTGTGCGGTTTACGCCCCAAATGTTAAACAGGTCGGGTTCCTGTCTAGGGTGTGCGCACATCTCTTCAGATTGGACCATGGGCTACTGGTATTGGGGGAGACTTCAACTTAGCCCAACCAGCTACTTCGGATCGCCATGTGGTGAACCCAGGGCATCCCCGGCCCGAGCACTTAGAGACTCGAAGCTATTTCGACAGCTCTCCAGACGTTATGCTCTTTTTGATGCCTGGCAGGTCCTCCATCCTGGCGACCGACAGTACACTTTCTACTCGGCCCCCCCATCGCACACACTCCCGCATAGTCTGTTGCTCTCCCCCCTGCTTTTCGCGCTTTGCGTGGAGCCCCTGGCCGCCACTATTCCTGGAAACCGGGACATAAAGAGCATATTGGTTAGAGGTAGGGAGTTCAAAATTTCACTAAATCGGAGGCCCTTCCAGTTAACATCCCTGACATAGATTAAGAAAAAATGACCGCTAGAATACAGAACAGACTGGAGGTCCATGATAAGGTCTGGGAGCTGTGGCACCTCCGGGAGGATCCACCCTGAACAGGTAGATAAGCCAATCTGATGATCTCTTACTCTCTCTTCCCCCTCTCTCTTTCCTTTCTTTTCACTAGGAGTCCCCTAGTGACTCCTATTTTCATATATGCAAGTTAATATATTTTGTTGATAACCATATCGATGCACTTACAATGTTCTAATAGCATCAGATATGTAACCACTGTTGCCTTTAAGTAAAACACCAATTGCTGGGCGTGATTGTGTAACAGTATGTGTTACTTGTGAAGACCGAAATCATCTTGTTTATGTACACATGTAATGCATTGGATTTGTCTATGTCAAAATGTATAAATAAAACTGTTATTTGGAAAGAAAAAAATTCTTGACATTTTTACATATGTAAATCAATGTGTATGTGTCACCGGCGCAAAAACACTATTCGCTCAATTGCCCTTTAGACCCTGTCAGAGTTGCTGCACTCAAGAAAACCATTCATTAGAATGGGCTAAGAGTTATAATTAATGTGTGCGAATGCGCTACTCATATACCTACACCACTCACAATTTTACATTACTTTCCTATTACTGTGTCAAAAAAATTATATCATGAAACAATATCCCATAAAGTATACCACTTACAATACCATGTATACAAATCACCAATACAAACCAAAACATAAATCAAAATAGCTGACATGTACGATGTACATCACAAAGTCCTTGTGCAAAAAGGTACAACATCTTCTATTAATTGCTGTGATTATAATTCTTAACGTGCTCCTGTGTATCTTCTATTTTCATATGTGACTTAGTAACACACCACCACCTTTTAGATTGGCCACTCACCAGATACTTCTTAAATGATGCGCCTTTGGTTCATTAATGAGATAACCACTCCACCTTATTATCGCTCCTCACAGGCTATGCTTGAGCTTTGATTTTCCTCATGCAAAGTATATGGACAACGATCATTGCGCAATGCGTTTAAAACTTTTTATTATGTAAAATACAAAAAGTGTACACTCACATTTAAAAGTGCCCTCAAGCCGGCACTAAGCTATTCCAGCAGTTAAGGACGGGTGTTAATCGATCGCGTGGTCCGCCTGTATGCGATGTGTGTAACCTCCGCGTTCGGCTTGCGCTCCACCCCTCGTTCCCGTTCGTATCTCCACCAGCTACGGACATTTTCCGCTCACCTGGTACAAGAATCTCCCAGCAGCCTCTACGCGTTTTGAATCATAGTATGCATCATCAGGAGCTTCCTAATGTAAAATTGTGAGTGGTGTAGGTATATGAGTAGCGCATTCGCACACATTAATTATAATTTTTACATATGTGTTTGTTTTTTTTCCTTTAATTTAACAATCAATTTATGTTTCCACTTTTTTTTATATTTATTTTTTACAGGTGGAATAACTTATAAAATAGTGTCATTTGTAAATAAGTGTTAGTAAGAAAAAAATGTAATGGCAAAATAAATCAGTTATTTTTCTTTTGTATGTAATTGAATATGGCCTTTGTCTGTGATTTTTCTACAGAAGATAGTCATATATTCCCATCCACTGTTTTTTTACCTTTAAGTTTAACTGTAATAAATAGGATTCAGCTCCCTGGAACCCTTTCTGAAGTTTTTATTTACGAGCACCCATGTGGTTCAAACTGCTGAATTTATGCCTTAGTCTTTTAAAAGGTGTAACCTTGCCTTAACTTTTTACTCTATAAATCCTGTCCAGAAACTGAACATCCTTTGAAGAAAAGAGAGTGAGAGTTTAGTGTCAGATCCCAGCCAAAGTTTAAAATGTTTTATTTATTGCCTGGATTTAGATCAAAAATTCAAATAACTCAAAGTAGACAAGGCTTGTCTTGAAGGAGCAGTTCTCTCCTGTAAGCAGCATAAGTGTTGCTTTAATGTAATCCATCATTGTGCCGTATTCAAACATACAGACTTATTTATAGACAGTCTATACATGGGGTTCTACACATGATGGAAATTGTAGACCAGGGTCAGGTAGTGAAAAAATATGGTCTCCATAGCTTAAAACATCACAAAATCTTAATATGGTCTCCATAGCTTAAAACATCACAAAAAACTGATACTTTCAAGTGGTTTCCAGTGGATGGAATTTGAATCACCCACTGGTGTACTTTATAGAATCCTATATCCACGGTGTCCCGTGATGGTTATGGGAGAGATAACCTCACCCTGGTTATCACAGATAGATGGAATGTGCTCACACTGGCAATAGTAAGAACTTCTATGTCTGTATGAATGTAATCGGTGGTAATCAGGCAAAATGCCCACAAAGTATTTTCGGTGACACTAGTCCCTGCAGCTTTCCTAAATATTTGGTTGCAACACAATAATTTAGTGACATAAATGGCATAAAAGGAACTGGATAGTGTCTGTAAACATTTTTTAAGGCTAGATAAAGTAATAGCACTTAAATTATAAAAATAGGAGATCACGTATCAGGAAACACCCAAGAGGCAGGCATAACACACAGTTTAGTCCATACATGCTGGTCACTAAGCAAACTGAAAACTGGTCCAGTGCTGTAAAATGTCATAGGTGACTCCCTGCAGTGGCTTGACTGTGTGGTTCAATTTCCAGACTTTTTCCAGGCACTTGTCAGGGATTTTTACTTTACTGTTGGATTCTTTATCAATTTTAAGACTAACAAATGGACAGACCATGTTGGGTTGTGTATTAATGGGAAGGAGGTTAAGTGAGTTGTGAATTTAAAAGTTTTTAGGTGTCCATGTTTCCCCCAAGCTGTAGATAAGCTGTTGAATGAAGTATGATTTTAATTGGACTTTTAATGTAGAGGTAAATGTATAAGTGCAATTATTGTTAGTTTTTTTTATTTATTTGTTATGAATTTACTGTATGCTGCTATGTGGAAGAGGTTGCTGTGAAATTAAAGATTGCCATAAACTGTATGAGTTTTATCAGGAACCAGTCGAAATTTCCTCAGTCAGTGACCCTGTAGGTTGCCTCTCGCCCAACATCCCTTGATTGAAACATCAAAAAAGCTTGGTAGGGTAAATAGATAAAAAGATATACCAGGGTATAGCCAGCCTTACTTACACTGTGTTTTAATATAGCTCCAAATATCAAATTTTACAGAATGGGTGGGGGGGTGGAGTAAAAGACATGAGGGTTCCCCATAATACCTGCTAGGAAGGTCAGGAATCAGATAGTCAGGAACTCTGGAGACATTTCAGTGAACCCAAGGGGTGTGATTTACAAATAGGCTGTCCAGTTTGCAAGGGAAGTTGATGTGAATGTGGTGAAAGCTCTGTGGATTTCCATCATCCAAAGATGTGTGTAGCGCTTATCCCCGCAGGAGCCACTGGTGATGGTAGGCCCTCTGTTCTGCCATGACTCTCTTAACTGCTCGGTCCCTGCTGGCACATTTGGTCATAGACTAAAAGTCAGCTACACCTGTGTGATTTAAGCATTAGAAATTAGAACACAGAAATTAAGCCGCAGGCAGCTTGGTGATATAATAATTGAACGTATTATGGCAAGGCAAAAAAACAAGCTGTAAATCAATAAACAATTAATTGCCCAGACTTACGGACAGTATAATGGATAAATGGTCAATAAACCTCTAACCTGCACTTAAAAATATTATAGCAAGGTTAAACTGACCCAGATGCAATTAGAGTCTCCAGAATGGCATCAACTACCTTAGAAGACAAAAAAGGTCCTTTTGTGCTCGCTTCGCTTACAGCCCCTATTGCGGGTCGGTGTATGCGTTTCTATTGTATGGGTTACCCCTGAATGTGGATGTAAATACCTGGTGCCTGATATTCAATGTTAGCCAGCTTTTGGTGGGGCCCATCTCTAGATGGTGCACATAAACTGTCCCTTTGTCCCAGTGGCTTGACAATCAGCAGGTTCCAACAATCAGGCCCCAGTGGCTCAGTCTCTCAGCTCAGATCCTCAAACAGGCTGCAGTCTCTCAATGATGTAGCAACAGGCCTCGCCAACTCAGGTTCCATGACACAGTGGCTCTCTCTGTGGCTCAGTCTCTCATTTTGGTCCACACAAGCTTTATACCCTGACTCTAAGGACACAGCAAAGGCACCGATCTCCACACTAACCCTGTCCTCTCTGATGCCGTGCACAGATCCCAGCAACAGATCTGCTCCGTTCCGTTCACTGAGGTGATCTCCCTGAGCTTTGTACATTTGCCCAGTAAAATGCTGTCCTTTGTAGTGCAAGGAATCTTTGATATTGTAGTTCTGCAGCTGTATCACTCCAATAACTTGCATTACCTTGTAATCCTTCTGCAAATATAAATCCCATGAACATCCCCTGTATGCACCATCCATTGAAGGAAGGAGTGGCTTAACTCTATTTTTCTCCCTCTTGCTGTTGATTAGTGTGAGTTGCTCCTGCTGGGGGGGGGGGGACTTTACCACAAAGCTTACATTGCCTCCCAGTCACTGCAGCTATAGACAACTTCTGCAGAGAAATGGGGGTGGAGTATGTGCTAGAGAGCCACTTAGATCTCAGTGCAGCGCAGAGGAAGAAAGAAGCCCACCAATGGTGCTTACGTCACTGGGTAGCTAGGACATGGATAGCCATGCTGTGGTTGATGTGTTATTGACTGGCACAGGATTCATTTAAGAAATCCTTCAAGCAGAACTATATTGTTCTTAAAATACCTTTACACAGGTCGAATTTTTTTATTCTGCTGCTTTATCTACACAGACAGCCACCCACTGATTTACAGAACTGTGCTGACATGCAGTGTGATTTGCAGTAGTCTACATCTATCAGGGAGACATTTTGGGGAACCATTGTTTAATGAGTGCTGTCAAAGTTGACACAGGAAAATGGATGTAAATATGTTGGAACTTGACATCTGTGTCAAGACTATCATTGACATTTGTCCACCTGTGTGCAGTAGAGTAAAAAGAGACAGCATCATAGGACACTTACAACATGAGGGTTTTTTAAGTGCGTATTGTGTGGGAGCCTTATTGGGTAATTCCAGTAACACAGTTTAACAGGAAACAGTCATTAAGCTTTCTGTGACTCTGAAAGTATTTCATCACTTCCTCTTTCCCTGCAGAATCTTCAATGGAATCACCAATGCTTATAGGCCGAAACTTAACACCATTAACCACAAATGCTGCCATCCAAAACTGGGCATCCCATCTGCTGAATTTAGCCACTGCAACAGATATCATTTACTTGTATGTGAAAACAAACTTGCTAAAAATTATGTAACACTACAAACTAACATAAAACTGAGCTTCTAACGGAATATACAACAATTTATATGAAATATTAATATTTATCCATTAAACGCAATAGCTAATTTTCCCCTTGTGAGGTTTCTGAAACCACTTAAAATTCTGCCCTGCTGTGATGAGCTAAAAGCTCCGTAATTTATGCAACAAGCAGTATACTGATCACTTTTACTTTCCTTGTAGATGGTTTACAGCACTGTTACAGGTATTTACTGTATGCAATATAAAGTATATGTAGCAGCACAATATTAAAGGACTTAACTTACCATTTAGTCCCAGGCTATATGCGCTGATCAATAACTTATTGTTAACTTGTGTTATGTATAATCAGTAATCTTTCTTTATAGTCACATCCTAAAGGGAAAGGATGGTGGGAATACAGTTTATCAACACAAATTCATTTTTAAAATCTATTTCAACTGCAGCTCTGAAAGTTCCACATTTCATACTTGATTGGGTGTGCAAAGCCTGGTACATACTAAGCTTTTTTCATTCAACCCAGTGAGCAGAACGAAACAGATTGCTGAACTAATACAAGTAATGTTAGTACACCGATCTCCCCTGCTGTGCTGTGGTGGTCTGACAGGGAGGCGCCCCCCGCCCAGAACAGATTGATCAAATGCTGGTTTTCCAGCATGCTCATTTGACAGAATACAGTCGTGAGGTTGGCATCTGTCGGACGGGCAGTTGTACACATCGATGGTCCCTACTGTACTGGCTGATTTCGGCCAGTATTCAACTTGTGCGTACTCGGCATAAGGTGTTAACACAGGATAGGCATGGGCAAAGTTTATACATGTGCCAGGGAGCAGAGCTGGAACTCTCAAAGTAAAACTAAACCCATTGATTCTTTTTTTAAATTTTTTTATAAATTCTTTATTTTCAAAGAAACAGTGTTACAATTCCACAAAAAAACAACAAAACACATCTCACAATCATGACATAGCATTTATCATAAAACTTGCCAATCCCATGGCTAACAAAATTTGCTATTAAAAAAAACTGCTATACTGTATTGTCATTAAATTAATATTTTAACGCGATTAACCAAGTAGCGTCCTGGCTAAGAGCAAAGAATAGAACAACCAAGGATATAATAAAAAGAAAAAAAAAAAAATATATATATATATATACATATATATATATATATATATATATATATATATATATATATATATAT
Source organism: Aquarana catesbeiana (assembly GCF_042186555.1). NCBI lineage: Eukaryota > Metazoa > Chordata > Amphibia > Anura > Ranidae > Aquarana > Aquarana catesbeiana. The sequence continues at coordinate 329,426,109 of NC_133329.1, read as the reverse complement.
ATATATGGAGAAAAGAAAGAAGAGAAGAAAAAAACAGGCTAGAGGCTAGAGAGATCTGTTATATCTGTTTCTTATAGATAAAATAGGGAGTCCAGTCTCTCCACTTGCTCTTTCAACATCATAGTAAGTTTTTCCATTTGTTGGATTTCTGTTACCCTGGTAAGCCAGTATGATCTGTTTGGAGGGGTGGTACTCTTCCACAACGCCGGTAAGCACACCCTCGCTGCCGTAAGGAGATGTTTTAGAAGTGAGTTTTTGTATTTTTTTAATAGATAGAGGGATATCATATAGTAAGAAAACTGCTGGGTTTTCCCCAAGGGATACACCTGGAATTGTTTTAACCGATTCAGCAACCATTATTCAAAACTCTTTCAGCTTTGGACATTCCCAAAATATATGTAACAAGGTGCCCTCAGACTCAAGACATCGCCAACAAACATTTGAAACCTGTGGGAACATCTGATGCAGTACAGCCAGTGTTCTGTACCATCTAGTAAGGATTTTATACCCTCCCTCTTGATACCTGCTCGCCAATGATGCCTTATGTGAGAATAGTAAGATCCTGTCCTTCTGAGCCTGAGAAAATGTAACCCCCAGGTCCCTTTCCCATGATTGAAAAAAAGCAAGTTCTTGTGGTGCTTCCAGCCTAATCATTGAAGCATAGAAATGTGACAGCGAGTGTCTCAATGGTTCTCCCCTTAAGCATAGTTGTGCAAACACAGAAGGTGCACGTACTACAGTTGGCAACGATCGGAGGAACGTACTAAGCTGTGTCGTCAAAGAAAATCCAGGTCTATGAAGCTGCGCTCCACCTCTCTGCTTGTCATCAGCCGATTACCTAATGAAAAATGTAAAAGCCTTCTTAAGCCCTCCTGTAGCAGGGCTACAAAGTAAGGGTCTTTTAGGGCCGGCTGGAAAGCCCGTGTACCCAGAATTGGATTTAAGGGGCTAGGATATGGTGAAATAGTTGTAGTTTTAAAAATCTTTTTCGTAATCCGTACCGTGGCTCCCAGTTGGATGCACCTTCACTGTTCATGGAATATCTGTGTCTGTAAGCCATGGGAGACCTTCCAAAGGCAAAGCAATCGTCGCCTGCTCCATGTGGACCCAAAGCTTCTTATTTTGATGCACACACCAATCAGTCACCCTTGCCAAATGCGCAGCTTCATGATATTTAACTGGGTCGGGAAACCCAATTCCTCCCCTTTCCTTAGGGAGCGGCAAAATTGCCCTACACACTCTCGCTGGTTTTCCGGCACAGATAAACCTCAAGAATCTTGAATGAAGGTCTCTGAGGAAACCTAGAGGAATTTTAATGGGCAAGGTCTGTAGTAAGTATAAAAGTCTTGGCATCACATTCATCTTTATGATATTGGTCCAACCAAACCATGTAAAAACCCCCCTATCCCAACATTGAAAATCAAGTTTCAATTGTTGTGCCAACGGAGCAAAATTAAGTTCAAACACCCTATTCAGTTTGTTTGGGATATGTGTTCCCAAGTATCGTATATAAGAATCTGTCCATTTGAATTTAAATTGGGTAGTTATCTGATGTTGAAGGGACATTTTCAGCTCCACTCCCATCACCTCAGATTTACTATAATTCAACTTAAAATTGGAGAGCGCTCCGTATGTGCGTAATTCTGACAAAAGGGATGGGAGGGACATGAGTGGGGAGGTTATGAAAATTATCAAATCGTCTGCACAAGCGGAGAGTTTCTGTTCCCCTCCTTTTGTTGGAATGCCCCTGATATCTAAATGGGCACAGATAGTTCTTAAAAAAGGTTCTTATGTAAGAATAAAAATAATGGGTGATAATGGACAACACTGGCGCATCCCATTACATATGGGGAAGGCATCTGACATTATGTAATTATTCTTGACTCGAGCTGACGGGGCGGAATATAAACTTGTAAGCCAACTTTGCATCCTGGTCCCCAATCCTATTTGTTGTAGCATGGCTTTCAAAAATGTCCAATCAACCCTGTCAAATGCTTTCTCCGCATCGGCAGATATAAGTACTAAGGGTTTATGATTGATTTGGGAAAAATGGATAGCACTCAGAACCCGTTGCCAGGGGGGTAACTAGAAATCACAGGGCCCCATAGCAAAATGTTGTATGGGCCCCCCTGCAAACAGCCCCCCCCACAAAAAAACTGAACTTTGCATAAGGTATTATTATATTAACTGTTATACATGTTATACATGTAACATACACCTAGTGGAATAATTGTAAATGTAGTGCACGAATAAGCCAGCAGCAGAGGGGGGCGTGTCCGGACCCTGCAGTGACAGGACGTGTTACCTGATAGCTCCGCGGAGACTATAGCAATCCACCGCCATCCTGCGTGTTCTAACATTTGGTGAGCCGCCACAACTCACCCAACAGTTTCTGAGTACCTGATACTCCAATCCCTGGGGAAATTTCAGAGGATACCTGGCCGATCGAGTGTATCCTAGGCTGCGGCCGGCTCCTCATCTTCAGAGACTCGCCGCCATCTTGCGGCCTACGGACCCTCATCATCCCCAGGCTTAAATATAGTGATCGGCCGAACACAGAACAGCTGAATTGCCCCCATCTGCTGCTGCTGTTACAGGGGAAGGTCGGGCGGTGAGCGGCCACTGTGGATGCCTGCAAACACTAAGGGATTAGCTCCGAGCGCTCGCGGCCCGCCGCCATCTTGAGGCCTGTGAAGCCTCCAGCATCCCCGGGCTCGAGTACCGCAATCGGCGGTACGCACGATTAATAATCCGGCCCTTCATACTGCAGACGCCTCCGGAAGGTAGGTGCCAGAGATACAGACCCTGAGAGCTGGCAATAATTTAGGAAAGGGGGCGTGACCGGACCTCGCAGTGACAGGACGTATAGATTGATAGCTCCACAGAGAATTTTACAATCTAACGCCATCCGGCGTATTCTACCAATAGGGGAGCCTCGAAACTTCACCCAACGGTCACTGGGCACCTCTTCTACAAACCCCGAGGGAAATTTCGAAGTTTACCTGACCGATCAGGTCTTTCCTGGGCTCCGGCCGGCTCCCCCTCACGAGTGACTCGCCGCCATCTTGCGGCCTGCAATCCCTCATCATCCTCAAGCTCAAGTGCTGTAAACGGCTGATCACGGAGAAGCCACACTGCCACCATCTACTACTGTTACAGCGGGGGAGGATCGGGCGCTGTGTGGGCACTGTGAAAGCTTATAAACTCCGGGTGCCTGGCTCTGAACGCTCGCGGCCCGCCGCCATCTTGAGGCCTGTGGAGCCTCCAGCATCCCCGAGCTGGAGTACCGCAATCGGCGGTACGAGCGTTACCGAATCTGGCCCATCTTCCGGCGGACGCCTCTGGAAGGTAGGCGCTTCAACATACAGACCCTGAGAGCCGGTAGCATTACAGGAAAGGCCGATCTCGGACACCCGCGGCCTGCCTCATACCTTTCAGGTTACAGCCCAGGAAAATAGGAGGCTCTGGCCTACCTGTGAAAGACGGCCGCCATCGTGTCCCCCCAGGATCACCTCAACTAATTTCCCTTCTGAGGGGCGTCGCCTGCCCTGACATGGCAACGGACGCCTAAACCCTGAGCTCCGTCCACCACGGGAGAAACACTACGCAGCCGGGAGGTATTCTCACACTTTACTACCCGTGAATAATGGGCACTGCTTCCCGATCCTCCTCTGCCTCCCGCTCGAGATCCCCCAGGGAACTAACCGGATCACAAAGCCGCCATATACCGGAGATGTTCAGAGCCGGCAGAGGCAATATGGCGCCTATCCCTCACGGCCCACCACCCTCAGGAACACAGCCTCTGCCTCCAACCATCCCAAACACTTCTGACTCTAGTCAGAACAGATCCAATGCTGTTGGAGACGGGATTGTACTCACCCCCCAGCCTCAGATCAACATCCAGGACCTAAGACTGATTGCTGAAGACATTAAGGACACTTTATCCGCCGCCATAGCGGAGCTACGGCTGGATTTTCGTGCCTTAAACGAGCGAGTCCAGAGAGTGGAGACAGTGACTGAATGCCACGACACCGCCATTCACTTAGTCACTGATTGCATTGACTCCCACACACTGCAGATGCGTGACATGCAGCGACACTTGGAGGACCTCGACAACAGGGGTCGGAGGCATAATCTCCGTGTCAGAGGCCTTCCGGAGGCCTTCGAGGGGGAACAGGTCTCTCAAGAAGTAGTTAGCCTTTTCAACGGCCTTCTCCACAGACCCCCACAAACCCCCATCCAAATGGAGAGGATACATCGCGCACTGCGCCCCAAGGGACGGGAGACAGATCCCCCATGGGACATAATATGCTGCATAGTCGATTACAAACTAAAAGAAGACATCCTCAAACAAGCCAGGGGCAGCCAGCAAATCATACACGCGGGCGCCCATATCCAAATTTACCAAGACCTATCTGGGATCACACTTCAACATAGAAGGGACCTGAGGCCACTCCTGGATGTCTTAAGGGAGAAACGTATTCTCTACAAATGGAAATTTCCCTTCTGCCTCTCAGCTTCCAATAACGGCCGCACAGCACTACTCAAAGTACCAGAGGATTTGCCTCATTTCTGCGCCACACTTGGAATTGCCACAGTCCCAGTGCCTAATTGGTATGCCGCCTTTCGCAGGGTCCCATCACACCTTGATCAACCTAGAGAGGAACCCATGGAGGCTCAAGAGTCCAGACACCGCAGAAGACGCTCGCCTTCCACCCATAGGAACCAGCCCAACTTTCGGAGCGGTCCTGGAGCTGACTACATTACCACCTCTCCACGGTCCAGGCGGAGGCGCAGGGACCGCTAATAGCGGGGCATAGGGATTCTTCCTCTCTGTTACACGTTTATTTTTCTGTTTATTTTTGTTGAGTTTTGTTCCGTGCCTTATCTGAAGACCTTTCGCTCTGGGACCCACTTTTTGACTCCCACATGTCACTACAGATGTGAGGACACTAATGGCTGCAGGCTGTCTTTTCAATTACATTCGTTCATGCCCGCTGGGTTGTAAGATCTCCACAGGACACCCATGCTCCTTGTCACGCCTTTATGTCTGTTTACAGATCAACATGCAGCTGGCTGCCCACTCCATCGCTCAGAACTCCTTGGCTACGGCCTCAGGACACAATACGGAACTACTCCTTACCTAGTACTACAATTCCCACAAGTCTGAGCGCCCGCAGACACCGCCTGGCAACACTAGCGGAGTCTCCTACACCGCGCATCTTGCTGCGGACACACTGGGATCTTTTGACCACGCAGACGCCAGCATTACACTCCCACTCGAAGGGATTAGATCCGCTCCTCTTCACTCTACAACATTGCTTGTGCCGTGCTGAACTCAGAACTCCCTCTCTGACCGCCTACCCTGCCTTAGGCTCCGGATGCCTCGTCCTCAAAGGCACTGACCGGCTGGTACACTGCGACGGACACCCACCTACTTAAATCGGCAAGTTGTTTACGGACTCACGCCTACACTGTCCCGGTAACATCACAGCCGTTCATACATGTTTCTAAGTACGAGTTTTATCTTTTGGTTTTTCGTTTTTACTTTATATCTTCCTTTTCAGCACAGCGGACTGTTGGCTACATAGCTGACCTGCACCAGTTTGTCTTCCTAGCAGCTCAGTGTAAAGTAAGAGTTTTTAGAGGTTAATTATGCTGTTAAGATAGTTAAAGTATATGCTGACATACACCTAGTCACCTCCCTAAGACTAGACAAATCTCCCTATTGAGTGTCTTTGGGGATTGCAGAGCTTAATTTTTGTCGGATGCCGCCGCCCCTTCCCCACCTTCACAGAACCCGAGATGGGTGTGGGGGGTGGGGAAGGGTCGGTTTGGCGCCCTCTCCCCTGAATGGGGTGCTTTACAGACATATACACCTCCCTACTGCTAACCCGCACGATACCCATAGCCATGGTCACCTCTCACCGCCACACTTAAATCGGGGCACCGTCCTGTTACTGCATTACCCACTGGGATGTTAATCCACCCACAATGGGTGCTCCATTAGGTATACCTACCCCTCTCACGCTACAAACCATCCCGTGGTGGCGGCTCACATTCCGTTCATTGAACGTCACCCGCATTTCGTCCATCACTGCCAGGATTCTCGGCCAACCCCCACACGGACTCGGCTAGGGATATTGTCCACCTGTCAGGACTCTCTCCCTACCCGTGTTCCGCTCTACACCGATTGCTACCCACGAGGTTGTTGGATAAGGAATTCCACACCTCTTCGGATATTCTCCGGGTACACACTCACCCGACTCACTTCCACCCTCAGTTCCCCGGATTTCCCCCCTCCCCCCTAACTATCCTCTTCTTACCCCCTCCCTCCACCTATGGCGGGCACACAGGACACCAACTCTTCTACGGACACAACTTCACAACAACTACACTCACTCAAACTATACTCCATAAACATTCGGGGCCTCAACGTTCCGGAAAAGCGATCTAAACTTCTCCATTCTCTACAACAAGCACACGCCCACATCGCACTCATACAGGAGACCCACTTTCGGTCGGATTCTATCCCTAAACTTAAAAATCATTACTTCCCCACAGCCTTCCATTCCTCCAACCCGGAAGCTAAATCGAAGGGGGTCACCATCCTCATCTCCAAAAATTGCCCACTCCAAGTAACGGAAGTACAAACGGACCCAATGGGACGTTTTCTTTTTCTTAAAGGCACCCTGAATCAAATACCTCTCACCATTGCGAATATTTACGCGCCTAATACTGGCCAGGTAACCTTCTTCCGTAATACTCTACAGCAACTTTCCAGCTTCCACTCAGGATCCCTCATCGTGGGCGGCGACCTTAACGTTTCTTTATCCCCCTCCATTGATACTTCCAATGGAACCTCCTCCCTTTCCTATAGGGCCCTAAAGTCGATCAAGCAACAATTTCATAACCTTCTACTCCATGACACATGGCGCACGCTACACCCCAAGGAAAAAGACTATACCTTTTTCTCTCCCCCACACAACAAGTACTCACGACTTGACCACTTCTTTCTCTCTCAGACAGATCTCTCCCACCTGGCCAATGCAACCATTGACCCAGCCATCCTCTCGGACCACAATCCCATCTCCATGACTTTACGGCTGCAATCACCCACCAGGAAACCACGTATTTGGCGCCTAGACAGCTCCCTATTAACAGACGAGATATACGCTCAGAGGCTGACCACTTGCCTCTCCAACTTTTTTCGGGATAACTCGTCCCCAGACGTGGCTCCCACGGTTACATGGGCGGCTCATAAATGTGTCGTTCGCGGGGAATTGATGAATATAGCTGCACACCGTAACAAACTCAAACACTCTCGCCTGGCGGAGTTGATGGCTCGCATTCGTACACTAGAGCAGGCACACAAGGCCTCCCTCGCCAAGTCCACACTTGCTGAACTCTCTCAAGCTAGGGAAGAACTCTTGGACACACTGACGACAGCAGTCAAACGCAAGTATACCTTATCACATAAGCTATATTACGAATTCGGCAATAAAGCCGGTAAACTATTGGCAAGAGCTCTTCAGTCCAAAAAAGCCTCTCATACCATTCATAAGCTTACTTCCCCCAAGGGAGAGGCAGTGGTCACCAACGAGGGCATCTCTGCGCAATTTGTACAATACTTCACCAAGCTATATAACCTCCCGAATGCCCAAAGTACTGATGCAGCAACTAACCGTAGGAAGACCCTAACTGATTTTTTAGCACGATTTGGCCCCATACCACTTACCCCAGAGGACTCACAGACTCTAGACCTCCCAATAACGTCGGACGAAATCCTCCTTGCTCTCAAACATATGAAGGCTGGTAAAAGCCCGGGACCAGACGGCCTCACGGCAGCATATTACAAATCGTTCCCGAAAATTCTCCTACCACATTTAACCAAAGCACTTAACGACCTTACCATAACCTCGGTAGCCCATAGAGACCTATTGGAAGCTCACATTACCCTCATCCCGAAACAGGGTAAGGACCCCTCCTTGGTACCCAACTATCGTCCCATATCGCTCCTTAATGTCGATCTGAAACTGTACGCGAAAGTTTTGGCCAATCGTATCGTCCCCTTCGTCCCATCCCTGGTTTCTCTAGATCAGGTCGGTTTTGTCCCGGGACGTGAGGCCAGGGATAACACCACTAAGGCCCTCAACATTCATCATTGGCTCACTAAAACTGCCACACCAGGATTCTTTCTCTCGCTGGATGCAGAGAAGGCGTTCGACCGGGTCGCTTGGGACTACATGGAGGCTACTTTACAGGCAGCGGGCTTACCACCGCGCATGCTAAGCATGATTTTAACACTATATGCCTCCCCGACCGCTAGACTCCGGATCAATGGTGGCTTGTCGGACGCCTTCTCTGTATCTAATGGGACGCGACAGGGGTGCCCTCTGTCACCCCTTATTTTCATTCTGACGTTAGAACCCCTACTCCGTAAAATAAGAGCAAATTCGGCTATCAAGGGAATTAACATCCAACAAAAACAATATAAGCTAGCAGCATACGCTGACGACATTCTACTCTTCTTGACAGACCCTATCACGACTATACCTAACCTTCTAGCGGACTTTACCCTTTTCAAGACTTTATCCAATCTCCAAATTAATTTTAGTAAATCCAAAGCTCTTAATATCACTTTACCAAGAGAGACGGTGAAGCTCTGTCGTAGTAATTTCCCATTCGTTTGGGAGAAATCCGAAATACTATATCTAGGGATCAAAATCACTACTGACCTAAAAGACCTCTACGCCAAAAATTTCCTCCCCTTACTCCGCTCCATCCAAGGCGACCTGCAGAAATGGAATCTAGGTTCCTTTTCCTGGTTGGGTAGAATAGCAATATTAAAAATGAACATTCTACCCAGAATCCTCTACCTCCTTCAAGCCCTCCCGATCTCGCTACCTGCTTCCTTCTTTGCCTCCTATAAACTGCTTTCTCGAACCTTTGTGTGGGCCTCCAAAACTCCGCGTATTGGCTGGGACAGACTTGTTCTCCCTAAAAGATTGGGGGGTCTGGGTCTCCCAGATCTCCGTAAATATCACTGGGCCTGCCACCTGACAAGACTGGTGGATTGGCATATACATCGTCCCTCCAAGGACTGGATTGCACTAGAAGCATCGTTCGCACACCTGCCCTTAGCCAACACACCGTGGATGACCCATACCAATGTTCCCAAGGAATTCACTACTCACCCCCTCATCGGGACCACACTTTCATTGTTCAAAAGAGCATGCAAAATACTAGCCCTCACACCCTCACCAGGCCCCATGACCCCTCTGGACGATAATCCAGCCTTTCCCCCGGGTCTTTTCCTAAAAGATCCTACCCCGGATACCCTCAGTTCTCCAGCTAGAGCACAGAAATTCTTCCTACATGGGTCTTTTCTCTCTTTCCCTGCACTTGTAACCACTCTACCTAACTACGACATACCCTTTTACAAATACTTGCAAATAAGACATTTCCTCCAACCCTCCATCCAACACTCTCACTGGCACAGAGATCTCACGCCGTTTGAATTTCTTTGTTCCTCAACGGAACCGCAAGGCCATCTCATTTCCTCAAATTATGCCCTACTGTTCACAGGCCACAAGATCAAAGATGACACCCTTACACAACAATGGGAAAAGGACCTAGCCCTAGATCTCACCCCCACAGAGTGGGAACACATATTTACCCTCATGCACAAGGGGTCCATTAATGTCACGACGCAGGAGAACAGATACAAAATTTTCTCGAAATGGTACCGGACCCCCGACAAAATACACCACTTTCACCCTTCTGTCCCCTCTATCTGCTGGAGATGTAATAACGCTAGAGGTACTCTACTTCACATCTGGTGGGAATGCCCCCTTATCCAACCCTTCTGGTCAACCGTCCATGAACTAATTTCCCAAATCACCACATATACTCCAGACTTCTCCCCCGCCAGATATTTACTGTACCACAGACAAGGGTCCCCCACCTCATACAAAAAAACCCTAACTATTCATCTGATCAATGCAGCCAACCTCTGCATCCCTGCACGTTGGAGAAACCCCTCCCCCCCCACAGTTCAAGACTGGACTCGCAGGGTAGACCGAATAGCGGAAATGGAGCAACTCATTTCCCAAGCAACGGATACTCCTACCAAATTTCAGGCCACTTGGACCTGTTGGACTCATTATAGAAGCTCACAATCGCGACAGGCCTTGACCCAACCACTCCCTCAGACTCCCTGAGGAGCCCACGCGACATGTTCACTTGTGTCCACCATTGTTAACGCACCTGCCCCTCCTGTCCCCCCTCTCCCCATACCTCCCCCCACTAATGACACAGACCTGATATTTTCAGGAAACCTAAGCTTGCCGTATCCATGCATATCACACATGCCTTCACTCAATATCGGCCTTATATAGTCCCCCTCTGAGCGACCGACTCACCCTCGGTCCGCCCTACACTTTGGACGACTTCACTTCTTTGTACAAGTTCTAAATTTCAGTCGCCATGCCGCTATATTACATACTACATATGTCTTATCAGATATCCCGTTCTCGTTCACAGCTAAGATCCCGTCGGGGGTGAGCGGGAATGGGATTGCTTATAACGCGGTTTGACCTTGCTCCGCGAACCACACCCGCCCTCTCTGAACCTGCATCCATAGCTGTAGGCGGCGATACCTACCTTATTATACTGTTGAACCTCATGCATGACTACATATGCCTATATTTGCTCATGTTCATACTCTGCTGATCAATATGTGCATATTGCCCATTGATTGTTTATTTCGATACGATGTATGGCAAACATTACATGTTAACCTGTAAAATTTCAATAAAATCTTTTGAAAAAAAAAAAAGCCAGCAGCAGAGACTCCACTGAGCTCAGCATGCATGTTCTTCTCATAGAATAGTGAGCACACACCTGCTACTACATTACAAACCTGGAAGTTGGCTGGGGGGCCCTCCCTCAGGCACTTAGTCAGGCAGCTCGGGTAGCGGCCCTCTCGGCGGGAGGAGGAGAGAAGGCTGCGGGCAATGCACTGCAGGCAGCGGGAGTTGGCCCTGGGACTGGCTGACACTGGGCACAGGCTGCCGTGGATCTGCACCGCAGAATGCCGCTGGAGGAGGAGATACAGACGCTCACTCTGGACTGGGCTCTGGCTGCTGCTCTCTCTTTGCTGCTGCTGCGGCCGGAGGCCGAGGCGGAGAGGAGGTGGGTGGACTCGGAGTGCTGCGCAGGGCAGCTCTAGGTAAGGCAGCCTACGCGACGCTCAGCCTCTGACTGACTCTGCCGATGACGTCACTGGTTGCTAGACGTGAGGCGGGGTGGCCTTAGCAACCAGTTTGGCAGTGTTATCAGGGTGGCTATGTGTCCTTATTTCATTCCAGGACACTGTATTGTCCCAGAATAAAGGTGGCCGGGACACAAATCTGAATTGAGGGACAATCCCAGGAAATCCGGGACACGTGGGCACCCTACTGCGGGCAGCAGGCCTCACTCGGCAGCGGGCCCCACTCGGCTGCGGGCCCCATAGCGCCCGTGTGGGCCGCTATGGCGGTAGTTCCGCCACTGCCATTGCGTATTGTCTCTGCCTTCTTTATCAGGGGTGAAGCCTGCTTGATCTGGGTGTACTAAAGTGCCTAAAAAACACCTCCAGTGTGAAGGGGGTCTAATTGATGACATGTGCAGCACCATGGCAGTTAAAGTGGAAGTAAACCGAGATTTAACAGTTTCAAAAAACAGTTACGTGACGGGAATATAACTGTCACATTGGATGTGCACTCAACCAAACTGTCGAACCATCCAATGGCTGGTGTCATAACTGATCACATGTGCAGCACCACAGCTGTTAAAGTTTAAAGAGGAGCTCCAGCCCCCCATCAAAAAATTTAAAGTCAACAGCTAAAAATACTGTAGCTGCTGACTTTTACAATTAGGACACTTACCTGCCCAGGGAACCCACGATGTCGGCACCCCAGCCAATTTTTTAATCGGCTCTTGGGTGCTGCCGGCGGCATTTATGGTAAGGTAAACCATCAGTGAAACCTTGCGGCTTCCCAGCCGGTTATCTACTGGGCATGCGCGAAGCGTGCTGCACTTTGTGAATGGCCCAGCAGCGGGGGAAGGAGGAGGGGGCTGAGCTTCCGAGGGACCTCGCCACAGCGAGGTCTCCCGGAGGTGGGGACAGGTACCTGTCAAAAACAGGTACCTGCTCCCCCCACCCCCCTTCCCCGAAGGTGCCAAATGTGGCAGTGGAGGGGAGAGGAAGCAAAGAAGCATTCACTCCTTTTGGGTGGATTTCTGCTTTAAACAGATGCGAAAATTGCAGCTTTCTTGGCTGAAAATTACAGAAGTGTTTAGTTCTGCTTAATATAATATATATATATATATATATATATATATATATATATATATATATATATATATATATATATATATAGCTCCCTGTAGAGGAAGCCATTCAGTGGTTCTCCCAGATCCCACCCTTAGACAGCAACGACATGACCCCACAACATTGCCTACTGGATCCTGTTATAAGACAGTGGGGAATAAAGTGGGTTAGGATTACATTAGGCCTAAAAAAAGTGAAATTGAAAATGGAAATCTTAGTTTAGAAGGGAAGTCATCTTTAGAAGATGGGGAAATGATGAAACTAAGGTCTACGTCTTTCTTTTTGTCTCCATCGCTTGTGATCATGTTATATTTACATGTTCTAGCTGGGTTTTAACCTTTCATTTTCAATATAAAACATATTTTTTGTGGGATGTTAGATCTTTACCTACATCGGTTAAGTTAAAATATTTTAAAGTAATATTGGAACTTAAGTTCAATGTTGTTTACTTGTATGTGATCTTTATTTCTGCTACCATCAATTGTACCTATGTATGTTAATTATGAAAATTCAATAGAAACGAAGGTCTACATGAACAGAAAAAGATTGTTTCTTCTTTTGTTCAGAGTATCTCTTTAAATATTTGCACACTTAGGTTATTAGATATCAAATACCAAAAGTCTTTGTCATGGCACTGTATAATTTTTGAGGGTAAACACAATAGTGCCAAGGGGCCATGTTTAGTTCACCCAACTTGCATTTTTCTGATTCTTACCATCAAACCTCCCTTTATCAGTGTATAATGAGACAACAAATGACATGTAATCCACCTTCAGTCAAGGACTACAAAGAAAACCGAAAGGTCATAAACATGTTCACATCTATATATATCTACATCAACTTGCCAGGCATGTGATCCTCTGTAACTGTACAATGATATGATTGCTATGTATGTGACTGCGGCTTTTAGTGAACATTCCACTTGCACTACCATATTTAATCCTGACCTATCTCCTAGAAGTAGGCAAACACACAAGTCAGTGTCCCTCTGCACTTGTAGAATAACTGATTGCTCAGACTAAGCTGGTTCAACTACTGTACATTTTCTCCAGAACCTATAAAGGCATATTTACTAAAAGAGTTAAGAATCTTAATTGTATATATTGTAGCTGTGTTCACTTTGAGTACCCATGCAGATTAAATAAATAAACGTGGATTTTCTTTTTCACATGATTAGATCGTTTAAAGTGTTACTAAACCCACAACAGTAAAATAAGTCTGTATATGCAGTAAAGCATGCTTGTTATACTCACTGTGGAACCTAAGCAGTTAATCCTCTGCATTGTGTAAAAAGGTTGTTTGATCTTCACCTTCTTCCAGTGTCTCCAACCCATCTCCAGATATCATAGAGGGAATGGGACAAGCTGTTCATGCTCAGTTTGTTGTGGTCTGCTTGAGTTTTTTTTTTTCTTGGGAGAATACATGTGATCAGCACAAGGCCAATCAGCACTGTCCAGATAGAAGGCCAGGGTTCCTGCAGCCTTATAGGACAGTGAGAGCAGAATGAAAACTCCTCCTACAAGCTTTAACCAGACACTAAGAGAAATCACAAGACTGCTCTAACTGCTGATGAGAAAAGGTATTTAGCAGTTTATTTTTACTAAAACTATTACATTTCCATATTCTGTGTACTGTGGGAGACCAGATATAGTGAATGCAGGGTCCTGGGTTTAGTAACATTTTAAGCGAATCTTCACTTAACTTATTGAGTGAAAATTCTTCAATCCTTTACTAAAGCAGCCTGCATTAGACCGTCCACAGATTGGCAGATTTCTTGTAAACTAGATAAAAATAAATAGCACAATAAAAGATAAAATAATAAAACCAGCTTTTGCTGCAATATTTATCTTCAGTTGAAAACATTCCCCCACAGCCTTTTAAAAAAAAATACGGCTAAATGTCCTCAGTCTGATGTCCAGCATCATTTAACCCACTTTCTCTGAGCCCGGGGGCATCCGGAACCCACTTCAGCCTATTGCTTGGTAGTAAATGAAGAAGTAGCACATGGTTGAGCTCATCTCTTTGCATTCTCTTCCTATCAGCATGCTTTTTGTCAGCATGTAGTACAGTGTAAGAGCAGTTGGGTCAGGTGCAGAGCTTTTGCTGCAGTCTGCCTTTCCAGGGTTTACTGTTGAGCAACACTGGGTGGGATTGTGTCCCGGCGTACGTTCAGAGCACAGAGAACCAAATGGTCACACGGTTGCTGCTGTGCTCTAGAGGGAACCCTGCAGAGGTTTGACTTATTCTCTGTAGTGGGTTCCCAGTGGTCATCTTGTGGAAGCACTACATATTATAGACACAGCATTTCAGCAAGATTTGGTGGTCATTTTGTTGTTAATGTAAGACAAAAATCACATGCTGTAGCACACATAGTGCCCCGAATAGGACCAGGAGAGGAGACAGCAGCTATCACGTAGGGAAGTCCCCTTCTAGGGAGTTGGAGTGTTCCTCAACATCTAAGGCTGGCCATAGATCATGCAATTACCTTTCCTTCAACCTTCAAATTGCTTAATTTCCCCATCAACACAGTCAGTTATGAGGAAATCTGTCCTGCTGCACTATTGTATTCTGACAGAAGGATGCTTCCCTGGTGTCAGAATACAATGATCACAGCTGTGGGTTATAGCTGCTGGCAGTAAATGTACAAAAAAAATCAATGGTTTGTCTTTAGTACAACCATCCTGCCCATGGATGGATTGAAATTCAGCTGCTGAACCAACCAAATTTCCAACCATCTATGGCTGGCTTAAAAGAAAGCTTTTCTGTCTCTAAAGTAGGCCATACATTGTGCAGTTTTCCTTATACCAAACCCGTAGTGGAAGGAAAGAAAATTGCTTGATTACCCCATCAACAAAGTCAGTGTTGATGGGGAATCTCTCCCACAGCACTATTGTGTTCTGCCGGGAGGAAGGCCAGTGAGCCTTCCCTGCCGGCAGAACACATTGATTGGTGCCACTGGCTATAGCCAGCAACAATAATCATTTGGGGAAAACCCGACAGGCTTGATGTACACAAGTCAATGATGGATCGACTTGTGCACAACCATGGTGCCCATACATGAACTGAAATTTGGTCCCTGCTGAACCAGCCAAATTTAGGGCCATGTATGGTCATCTTAAGAGATGGAACTGTTGTGAGAACCCCAAGAGTGGTGCCCCCCCAGTGCTAACTGGAGTCCTGGGTTGTGGAGGTGGTGGATGCAGCTGGCTTCGGTTCTCAGTGGCGCATTGTGAGGTTGGACCAGCTGTCCATCAGGTATCTGGGTGGATCCTGACATTATTGTCAAGCTCCTTACAGAGCCTGGAGCTGTTTTGTGACGCCAGCCGACAGCTGGCTTTAGCCCAGTGTAGGCTGATTCTAGGTCACAGAAGAACACAAGTAAGTGCACTTCTGTGAACCACAAGAGATGTATGACCAAGAAAGATTTGGCCATACTTCTGTAGCATGGCCCCCTTGAGGACTGCTTGGATTTACCTGCTCATCTGCATCACCATGACCCTGTGAACCTTCCAACCCACCTGACACTCTGGGTTCAGACATCTTTCCACAAGCACCTTTAAATGACACGTCACACAGGTCAAAATGTTTATAATATCTCAGCTTTTACTGGAGTAAGCATTATATTATTAATTTACAAAATAGGGCAATAGATCAACTGAGTTCTGAATAACAGCCCAGGATCCCTAGAAGAATTCCCCAAAAGACAGCTTAAGAACAGTTTAACAGTATGAGGATACCCTACACATTTATGCACAATGAGATACCACCTGAAGCAGGACCTGTATTTAATAAGGGTTAAATGTTTAATGCAGGTAGTCACACTCTAAAGGGGAACCCCAGGCCAGTCTATTCAACCTTTAGCTCCTAATGAGAGATCAGACAGAGTTAGGATAGTGTAGGGCCCTTTAAATAGTAACAACAGCAATGTCTGAGGTGCAGACCTGATAGTCTTCACCGGCAGTTGGATCTCATTCGATTATATCCAATAAGGCACAGTGATGTAATAACAGACTGACTGGTTTAAACAGGCTAATGGTACTCCTTGAAATGGTTGTAGGAAGAGGTGTCTATGTACAGTGTTCAAATAGAGGTGTAGTAAAGTGTTCCCAAAGTAAAGGTGTCTGTACACAGTGTTCCAATAAAGTAACCAGGGAAAGATTTCAGAAGATGGGCAATTGCCCTCTCACAAATAACTGGACTGAACTAGATGCCTTGCGGACAGCGACATGGGACGAGACATCCGTCAATGAAGTCGCCAGCGATGACCCACAGGTGTGGAGTGTGGACGAACGTGGTGCCGAGCTGCTAAGTTGGTGCCGTGGAGATGTCTGATGAACAGCAAGCAGAGTTAGGCCCTCCGAGGCTGGGGTGGAATCATTTGAACACCGCGTGGTAGGCCGTAACCTCTCGAGCATGGGACGGATCTCCTGTCTCCTTTATAGTCTCTCCTAGAAGTCCCCTGAATGGCAAGGTGGCAAGGATCCCTGGGATGTGTAGTCCTGGTGTACGGTTATGCACTGGAATCACTGATCAGAAAGACTACTAGTCCCACAATCCATTGGGTTGGGCTCACAAATATGATGACAGTCACTGGCGCCCAGCATTAAAGGGATATCCTATAGCTGAGGAATGACGGGGAACGCACACAATATTACAAGTATACACAATATTACAAGTATAGTCCACCATCGCTACACTTCTCTGGTAATATTATTCCTTCATCGCTGCATTATGTTACTCATATAATGTTCATGCATGATAGCCCCAGGATCACATACCTGAAAAGGCCTACTATTATACTTTGCTAATTCTACTGAATGGTAAAAGATATCAATCTTGAAGTATTGTTATACATGAAAGAAAAAAAAATAATTTCCACTTTTCTTGGCATATGAAAGAATTGTCAGCACTTGATTTATGTAAGAGTACTTCAGACATCACTGCCTTAGGATAAAACACTTGAGTGTGGTAAGAGAAGCACAGAGGGGAGCCTGGATAAGATACACTTTGTCATATCTGTGTATACTAACACACTGAAAACACACTAAAAAAAATCCCTAAAGGTGCTCAAACATGAATTCAATATTGAAGCAAAAAATAAAAAAATATGTGTATAATAAAAATTAGTAAATGAGCTCTAATTGAACTATTTTAATCGTGTTTACCAAATTATCCGTTTTTAATTACGACACTAACAGAGCCCTGTTTGTGCTTTTCTGTTAGTTTCCCACAAAGACATTGCAGCATGGGATTTCTAATAGGCGATCTTTCCTGTGCTGTTGGCCTTATTAGTGAAAGTGATTATCCACTATATATTAAATGGTTAAACGGCTCATCATGTGCTTAGTGAGTGGTTATTCAACCAGCAAGTTGGACAAAAGAAAATGAATTAATTCCCCTATACACACATTCAGGCCGGGTTCACACTGTAATCCACTGCGGATCGCACAGGAGCGCTGTGCGTCCTTGTTCCCCGTTTCAGGGACGAATCAGGGGCGATTCTATGCCTGAATTCGGCCCTGAAATGGAGCCAAAGACTGTGCAGTGCGCTCCGCAGCCGCAACGGAGATATGTGAAATCCGCATCTAATTCGCATAGGTGTGAACCCGGCCTTAAGGTGGAGTTTTTTTTTTAATTGCTTTTCATTGCCATTTCAAACACAAATACAAAAAAAAAAAAAAAAGGAACAATTCAAACAAACAGCAAATATATTATAGAGCTATTTTTTATTTTTACCAAAACAGCAAAAACAAAAAGAAGGGGGGGGTATAGGGAAGAAGGGAAGGAGGATGAAAAAAAAAGAGAGGGATAAAGGTGGAGTTATTGTTTTCTGACAGCGGGGAGGCCTCCTTGCTGTCAGAATGCACTCATCAGCACCGTCGGCTATAGCCTGCAGTACTGATCAAGCAAAACTTTTCCAACAGGCTGATCGACTTCTGTACAATCAGCCTGTCCATGTACGGATGCTAAAGCGGCTTAATTTCGATCCATCTATGGCCGGCTTAAAGCGAAACTTTACCCAAAAGTGGAAGTTCTACTTGTTTGCACCCTAGCCCCTCCACTGCTGCATTTGGTAGTTTTTTGAGTGGGGGTATCTGGTTTTGACAGGTATCCGCTCCCACTCCTGGGCCAGATCGCCACAGCAATCTACAAGGATGTTTGGCCTCCCTCCTTCCCCCCGCAGTCTTCTGGGACACACACAGGTGCCAGAAGACCACAGGATCATTCACAAAGCGCAGCGCGGCTCATGCATGCGCAGTAGGAAACCAGCTGTGAAGCCGGAAGGCTTTATTGACAGTTTCCCTTACCTAAGATGCTGGCTTCTGCACCCGAAGCCAATTAAAAAACTGGCTCAGGTGAGGACATTGCTGGTCAAGTGTCCTTACAGTATATTAAGGCCTCATGCACACTGGACGTTAAAATAACATTATAAAAACGCCAGTAGCTTTGCAGTGAGTTTTTCAACATTTTTGCAATAGCATTTATTAGCTTTTTAGCGTTTTTCCGCATCAGCGTTTTTTTTATTTTTTGAAAAAAAAAAAAATATATATATATATATATCTATATATATCTAGATAGATATATATAGATATATATATATCTATCTAGATAGATAGATATATATATATATCTATAGATATATATATCTATCTATAGATATAGATAGATAGATATATATATCTATAGATAGATATATATCTATAGATATATATATTTTTTTTTTTTTTTTTTTTCAATGGATCAAAAAAGTCAAAAAATGCTGGTGAGCGGCGTTTTTTAGCGTTTATCAGCATTTTTTGACGTTTTTACAGCAGAAAACAGCTGAAAAACTCCTCTCAGAACCCACTAGTTTTGGGTTTTTTTTTAAAGCCAAAAAACGCTTCAGCCAAAAACTGCTGATAATAGCCTATGTGTGCATGGAGCTCCTCTTTAACCACTTAACAACCGGCCCATAGCCGAATGACGGCTGCAGGGCGGTTGCTTAACTCTGGGAGGAAGTACTATGACGTCCTCCCGGAATTCCCCTCTCGCGCGCCCCCTGGGGCGCGCACCCGAGCACATCCTCTGGACCCGGCGCATCACGGATGCCGGTAAATGGCCGCTGATCGCGGCCGTTTACCATGTGATCGCGCCGTCAAATGACGGCGCGATCACATGTAAACAGACCGGCGTCATCTGATGACGCCGGTTCCTCTCCTCCCCTCCTGTGTACCGATCGGTACACTGTGGAGGAGAGGGAGATGGATGGATGGCTGCAGCGCCATCCATGCTCAGCCATCCCTTCTGCTGTGCAATACTCTGCAAAGCCCACATTACTCTGCAATAACCCCATAATACTCTGCAAAGCCCACATTACTCTGCAATACCCCCATAATACTCTGCAAAGCCCACATTACTCTGCAATACCCCCATAATACTCTGCAAAGCCCACATTACTCTGCAATACCCCCACAATACTCTGCAATACCCCACATTACTCTGCAATACCCCTACAATACTCTGCAATACCCCCACAATACTCTGCAAAGCCCTGCCATACCCCGCCATACTCCGCCATACCCCGCCATACCCCGCCATACTCTGCCATACCCCGCCATACTCCGCCATACCCCGCCATACTCCGCCATACCCCGCCATACCCCGCCATACCCCGCCATACTCCGCCATACCCCGCCATACTCCGCCATACCCCGCCATACCCCGCCATACTCCGCCATACCCTGCCATACCCCGCCATACTCCGCAATACCCCGCCATACTCCGCAATACCCCGCCATACTCCGCAATACCCCGCCATACCCCGCAATACCCCGCCACACCCCGCCATACTCCGCAATACCCCGCCATACTCCGCAATACCCCGCCATACTCCGCAATACCCCGCCATACCCTGCCATGCTGAGCCATGCTCGGCTGTACTCGGCCTCTGTATGTGGCCAGGCTGTGGAAGTCTCAAACATGTGGTATCGCCGTACTCAGGAGGAGCAGGAGAATCTATTTTGGGGTGTCATTTTTGGTATGTACATGCTATGTGTTAGAAATATTGTATAAATGGACAACTTTGTGTTAAAAAAAAAAAAGCGTTTTAACCACTTCCCGCCCGCCGGCCGTCATACAACGTCCTTGACTTTGTGCGGGGATATCTGAATGATGTCTGCAGCTACAGGCATCATTCAGATATCAGCTTTTTCAGCCGGCGATTCCCTACACCATAAGAATGATCATAGCGGCTGTTCCACTGCTTGATCGTTCTTAGGGGAGGCGAGATGGGATGTCCCCCCCTCCCGCGCTTCTACTGACTCACAGCTACGATCGAAGTCAGGATCGTTTTTTTTTTTTTTTTTTTAATTTCAGGCTTCCCAGCCTAGAGGTGAGATGTGGGGTCTTATTGACCCCATATCTCACTGTAAAGAGGACCTGTCATGTCATATTCCTATTACAAGGATGTTTACATTCCTTGTAATAGGAATAAAAGTGTTCAAAATCTTTTTTTTTTGGAAAAAAGCATCAAACTAAAATAAATAAAGTAAAATGAACAATAAAAAAAAAAAAAAATTTTAAAGCGCCCCTGTCCCTGTGTGCTCGCATGCAGAAGCGAACGCATACGTAAGTCCGCCCACATATGAAAACGGTGTTCAAACCACACATGTGAGGTATCGCTGCGATCGGTAGAGCAAGAGCAATAATTTTGGCCCTAGACCTCCTCTGTAACTCAAAACATGTACCCAGTAAAAAATTTTAAAGCGTCGCCTATGGGGATTTTTGAGTAGCAAAGTTTGGCGCCATTCCACAAGCGCATGCAATTTAGAAGGGTGACATGTTGGGTATCTATTTACTCGGCATAACTTCATCTTTCACATTATGCAAAAACATCTGCATTTCCAAAAAAAACGCGTTAAAAAAATTGCTGCGCAAATACCATGCGAGATAAAAAGTTGCAACGACCGCCATTGTATTCTCTAGGGTCTTTGCTAAAAAAACATATATAATGTTTTGGGGTTCTATGTAATTTTCTAGCTAATAAATGATGATTTTTACATGTAGGAGAGAAATGTCAGAATTGGCCTGGGTGCTCCAGAACGCCTGAAGGTGCTCCCCTGCATGTTGGGCCTCTGTATGTGGCCATGCTGTGTAAAAGTCTCACACATGTGGTATCGCCGTACTCGGGAGTAATAGCAGAATGTGTTTTGGGGTGTAATTTGTGGTATGCATATGCGGTCTGTGAGAAATACCCTGCTAATATGACAATTTTGTGGAAAAAAAAAAAATTTAAAAAAAAGCTTGATTTTGCAAAGAATTGTGGGAAAAAATGACAACTTCAAAAAACTCACCATGCATCTTTCTAAATACCTTGGAATGTCTTCTTTCCAAAAAGGGGTCATTTGGGGGGTATTTGTACTTTTCTGGCATGTTAGAGTCTCAAGAAATGAGATAGGCCGTCAGTACTTCAGGTGTGATCAGATATTCGCACCATAGCTTTTGGACTCTATAACTTTCAAAAAGACCAAATAATATCCACCGATTTGGGTTATTTTTACCAAAGATATGTAGCGGTATACATTTTGGCCAAAATATATGAAGAAAAATTACTAATTTGCAAAATATTATAACAGAAATGAAGAAAAATGTATTTTTTTACAGATTTTTCGGTCTTTTTTCTTTTACGGCGCAAAAAATAAAGAACCCAGCGGTGATTAAATACCACCAAAAGAAAGCTCTATTTGTGTGAAAAAAGGACAAAAATGTCATATAGATACAGTGTTGCATGACTGAGTAATTGTCATTCAAAATGTGAGAGCACCAAAAGCTGAAAATTGGTCTGGTTAGGAAGGGGGTTTAAGTGCCCAGTTGTCAAGTGGTTAAAGTGGTTGTAAACTCACTAACACAAAAAAACCTGCAAGACAAAGGCATAATGAGCTAGTATAATGAGCATTATGAAATACTCAGCTTAGATCAAAGCCCCCACAGCGATCCTTGTACACCGTTCCGGCCGGCGACAGTTACTTCCGGGTATCCCAGGCTTCGGCGCTGTGATTGGCCAGAGCCATGATGGCGTCAATCACGCGCATGCGTGCTGGAGCCACCACGTACGTGCCATTGCTTCAGTGCGCATGTGCCGATGATGTCGACACATGCAGATACAGGGGATATCTCCTAAACCATGCAGATTTAGGAGATATCCTGGGTAGCTACATATAGGCTTACCTGTAGCGAAAAGTGGTTGTAAAGGGTTTACACTTTAAGTAAGAGCAGAATGTCTGAAAATTGCAATATGCCGAAAGCTTAGCAAGACCACACACACACATACACACACTTGCACATACCTGTAACCCCCCTCCAAACCTGCACGTACCTGTAACCCCCTTCCACCCCTACACGTACCTGTAACCCCCCTCCACCCCTACATGTACCTGTAACCCCCCTCCACACCTACACATACCTGTAACCCCCCTCCACCCCTACACGTACCTGTAACCCCCCTCCACCCCTACATGTACCTGTAACCCCCCTCCACCCCTACACGTACCTGTAACCCCCCTCCACCCCTACATGTACCTGTAACCCCCCTCCACCCCTACACGTACCTGTAACCCCCCTCCACCCCTACACGTACCTGTAACCCCCCTCCACCCCTACATGTACCTGTAACCCCCTTCCACACCTACACGTACCTGTAACCCCCCTCAACACCTACACGTACCTGTAACCCCCCTCCACCCCTACACATGCCTGTAACCCCCCTCCACCCCTACACGTACCTGTAACCCCCCTCCACCCCTACACGTACCTGTAACCCCCCTCCACCCCTACATGTACCTGTAACCCCCCTCCACACCTACACGTACCTGTAACCCCCCTCAACACCTACACGTACCTGTAACCCCCCTCCACCCCTACACATGCCTGTAACCCCCCTCCACCCCTACACGTACCTGTAACCCCCCTCCACCCCTACACATGCCTGTAACCCCCCTCCACCCCTACACGTACCTGTAACCCCCCTCCACCCCTACATGTACCTGTAAACCCCCTCCACACCTACACGTACCTGTAACCCCCCTCCACCCCTACACATACCTGTAACCCCCCTCCACCCCTACATGTACCTGTAACCCCCCTCCACACCTACACGTACCTGTAACCCCCCTCAACACCTACACATACCTGTAACCCCCCTCCACACCTGCACATACCTGTAACCCCCTACACCTGTCTTTAGCTGTAACCCTCCCCCATACCTGCACATACTTGTAACCCCCCCCCCTTACATGAACATACTGTAACCCCCCTACACCTAAAAATACCTGTACCCCCACACACACTTGTTCATACCTGTAAACCTCCCCACACCTGCACAACCCTCCCCTTTTCTACACCCACACATACCTTTTTTCCAAGGGTCTTTTGGCCAGCCATCACAGTCGAGGCAATGTGAGGTGCAACCTACTGTACTGAATGGCGCTCAAGTAATGATGTAAGAGCGCTATCCAGTGTACTGAATACTGCCAGCCCAGGCCATGTGATGACACTGAGCCAGGTTTGTCAGTTAAAGGTCAGAATTCTACTGAAAGGTCAGAATTCTACTCTGAAGACTGGTACAGTCTAGTGTCAGAAATAAATACTGTTTGGGGGGGCAGCTCCAGATTGAAGGTGAGTATTAGAGTAAACATTGTTTTTTTATTATTATTTTATTATTTTTCTTTAAAAGATTGTATTTTGTTTAGGTGTTTAGGTGGAGCTTTGCTTTAATTTGCACAGGTTCTGCAGAAATATTATTTTATCCAATTGATAAATTGCTACATTTCCAGTCTTTTTTGACAGGTTACTTTTACCAATCTTCATATATCTAGCAGTACCTGTGCAAACAGGCAGTTATAAGCTCTTTATCGCTCCCTCTCTCACACCACATCTCGCAATCTGAAGATCGCTGTAAGACTTTGTGCACACTGGACGTTTTGTGTTTAAAAAAGTCCCTGACCCTTTCCAAAAATGCAGTGGCTGAAAAAAGCGTAGATGTGAACGTGTGCCATAGGAAACCTTGTTAAATGGACTGTAGTGTGTTTCTGCAAAAAGCACCAAAAAATGCCATAGACTCAGTTCACACGAATTCGTTTTTTCATGGTTTTTGCTTTTTGCAGAAACGCAGGACATTATTTTTAACATGGGTTTCTATGGAACACGTTCACATCAATGCATTTTTGTGCCTCTGCATTTTTGGAAAGGGTCAGGGACTTTTTTAAATGCAAAATGCTGCTTTTTTGCGTTTCAATAGACTTCAATGGAGAAGCAGCAGTAAAGCATGTAGTGCGTTTTTAGCGGGTTTATGATGCATTTTGCGTTTTGCATTATTTAATCTACCCAACAACAAAAAGAAAAAAAAAATCAAAAATGCAAAATGCATCAAAAACACATGTCTGAAAACACGGAAAGCACAGCAAAAAGCACTGCTGAAATGCTCAAAAGCAACATGCATAGGTGTGATTCGAGCCTTAGAGGCATCTGGCTTATTTTTTTCTGCCTCTAAATGCCCCTGCATATTAGCTTATGTGCCCATGCACACATAGGCTTTAAGGCTGGATTCACACCTATGCATTTTTTAGTGCTTTTTGCATTTTGCAGATTTACACAACAGAACGTGTTCCATAAGAAACCATGTTAAATGGACTGCAGTGCAAATCTGCAAAATGCAAAAAAGCACTAAAACTGCATAGGTGTGAATCCAGCCTTAGAGGCAGTGGTGTTCAGCCTAGGTTCACATCTATGCGGTTGTGGTTGATGCAGTTTTCAGGCACGTTTTGCATTTTTAAACCAGCATTTTTGATGCGTTTGTGCATGCAGTTTTCATGCATTTTGTGATTTATTTTTCTCTTTAAACACACTGTATATAGCTGGTTGCTAAGGAGCTGGCCAGGAAGCCAGCCGCCGCGTCTTTAATAACCAATGAGTCATCAGCTGTCAGCAGGGTTCCCCACAGATAGCTGAATGTAAAAAAAAAATTACCGTTTTGTTTATGGACCTCAGTAGCTCAAGGTCATATTTAACATGCAATGAATGAGTCAACCCTTTTTGGGATGTCTTCTTGAATTTCAAGAAGAGAAAACCTGGAGGGAAATGTAGAAAGGGAATTTGTGTTAGTTCAACTCATGAGAAGCACACTAGAATACGTGAAAAAAATGCATTCCTAATATGAAGTATATTTTATGAGAATGAAAAACAGTATCAAAGAGGTCCATAAAGCCAGCTACAGCCCAGTGTTAATTTTGTCGACTAAAACATCTTAGTCGACTAAATGAATATTATTTTAGTCGACTAAAATACAACTAAAACTAAAACAACTGAGGTGACTAAAATACGACTAAAACTAAAATGGCATTTTAGTCAAAAGACTAAAATGGGACTAAAACTAAAATGCCATTTTAGTCAAAAGATTAAGACTAAAACTAAATTGAAATTTGACTTCAAAATTAACATTGGTCAGTAGTGCATGTTCATACCTCAATGCCATAATAAATAACATATTCAATTTTTCACTCCAGCAGTATATAATGAGTTTGGAAATTGTAGAGAAATGTTAATTAATGCATTACAGTTTAATTACACCTATTAGATTTTAGACAACTAATATGATTTTTAGTCGACTAAAATGTACTGGAGATTTTAGGCGACTAAAACGTAGGACATTTTAGTCGACTAAAATGTACTGAAGATTTAGTCGACTAAATGCGACTAAAACTAAAACAACTGCAGAAGACTAAAATGGGACTAAAACTAAAATGCCATTTTAGTCCTAAGACTAAAACTAAATCGTAATTTGCTGCCAAAATGAACACTGCTACACACAGATCAAAATGCATCCTGTTCAGCAGGATCCGGACGACCTTCAGTTCATCTGGGCAGGCTGGTAATACTGAAATCATTCTAATGATTTACTTCAGTACAACTAGCCTGTTTGTTTTTTTCCCCCAATAATCACTGGTGGTGGCTGTATTCTGAAGGAAACCTCCTGCTATCAGAATACAATAGCACAGCGGGAGGAACTGACTGTGTTAATGAGCGAATTTGTGCATCTATGGCCAGCCTAAGTGTAACAGTATGGACAAGCCCAATTGTGTAAACTTTCTGGACAACCAGCCTGTTGGGTTTTTCTTGCTGTCAGAATACAATAGTGCAGTGGGTGGGATTCCCCCATTAATACTAACTGTGTTGATGGGGGAATCAAGTGCTTTTCTTTCCTTTAACCCATGGTTGAAGGAAAGAAAATTGCACAATCTATAGCTTGCTTAACCACTTGCCTACTGGGCACTTTTACCTCCTTCCTGCCCAGGGCAATTTTCAGCTTTCAGAGCTGTCACACTTTGAATGACCATTGCGCGGTCATGCGACACTGTACCCATATGAATTTTTTTTTTCATAAACAGACCTTTCTTTTGGTGATATTTAATCACTACTGGGCTTTTTATTTCTTGCTGAACAAAACGAAAAGAACTGAACTTTTTGAAAAAAACTAAGTTTTTCAGGTAACTTTCTCCTTCACTGATGTGCGCTGATGAGGCTGCACTGATGGGCACTGATAGATGGCACTTATGGGCACTGATAGGTGGCACTGGTGTGCACCGATGAAGCGGCACTGATGAGGCTGTACTGATTGGTGGCACTGATGGGCACTCATATGTTGCACTGATAGGTGGCACTGATGGGCACTAATTGGCAGCACTGATGGGTACTGATTGATAACACTGGTGGTCACTGATAGGCAGTACTGGTGGACACTGTTGGGACTGCACTGATAATCAGGACACTGATAATTAGTGCCCTGATTATCAGTGTAGGTGTCCCTCTAACACAAGCTGGTTATCATCTCTCTTCTCCCCTCCTCGCGCTGTCAGTGTGAGGAAAGGAAAGCCGATAACCGACTTGTGTTGACATTGTGATCAGCTGTCACAGAGCAGGGTGCGCGCGGGCAGCACGATCACAGGAGGACGTTCATGGATGTCTTCCCGGCAAAGTAAGCCTGCGCTATAGCCGTCTTTTGGCTATAGCGTGGGCAGGAAGGGGTTAAGTGATGTTAGCAAGTGATTAAATGATTGTATGCATTGTCTGGTAACAGTGCAGTGTACATAATTAGATGCATCAGACAGATGCCTCTGCACAATACACTACAATGCTAATATACAAAACCTAATAGTAACCATTGAAAAATCATATAAGTCACCTGACAACCATAATCTAAAATCCAATTGACTGGGTGATGGGTTGTTGCACTCTACGAATCCTCACTGCTCTTTGTTTAACATTAGTGAATTAGACTAGATATCTATAACATAGCTCCCAACTGTCCCTGATTTCGAGGGACTGTCCCTGATTTGGAGTAACGTCCCTCTGTCCCTCATTCCTTTCCATTTGTCCCTCATTTTGGTCTGAACTATATAGTTGTATATAAAATGCACTATTTATCTTCAAAAAAGTGTTTCCCAGTGCTAAACTTTTAATCCAATTTCTAAATTGCTGCATTTGTAAATTTCAAAAGCCAGTATAAAGGAATAGTAGTGTTAAATAATAATAATAAAAATTAAAAAAAAAAGCCCTTGTGGGTTTAACTAAACTTTTTTTGGGGTTAATTCTCCTTCAAGGGGGCGTGGCAGGGGCGTGACCTATTTCTACATACTTTTGCTAGTAGGTGTCCCTCATTCCCATCTCAAAAAGTTGGGAGGTATGTCTATAAACATAGATTCAAACATAAGACGAATAATACAAACTGCTAACCAGTCGCAAATATTCATCAAAGCGGTGCTCCTGTCAGTTAATAAAAAATGACTGGCTAGTATATGAACATTACCATATATACATAATAAGCATTGCATAACAGAAAAGGCAGAAAAAGGTGAAGTAAAGTCTAAAGTGGACACAGTTGGTGGTCTTTAAAATTGTTAGTGATGCGTGCACCTTTCACCAAATTCCTCCACACCGTGCTCTACACACCCCGCTGGGGTTTAAACTCACCGAAACGATAATGTTATCAGGCCTCAATCCACATCAATATACTGCCATATACTCAATCAGAGCTGCGTTGATAAGCCTCCGAAATCAAGGAACATGGGAAGAAAGACTCCACATAGTATAGTTCCGTTTGACCATTTATTAAGTTTTTCGGTTAAAATTCCATGTTCCATGACACTATTATGGTTCCTAGTTGGCCGTATAGCTCAGTGTCAGTATAAAGCGTTCACTAAATCACTCTTACTCAAGGCCGGGAATAACGAAGGTACTTCAGTGGAGATCGTAATGACCTCAGTGTGTTGCACTTCCTCCTTCCGGTTTGCTCACTGATTCTGTGGAACGCACAGCGTCAATTGCGTCACTTCCGGTCGCCATAAGATCACACTCTGACGTGTTTCGTCATTACGACTTTGTAGCACGCAATAGGCAACACGCCGAGGTCATTACAATCTCCACTGAAGCACCTTTGTTATTACCGGCCTTGAGTAAGAGTGATTTATTGAACGCTTTATACTGACACTGAGCTATACGGTCAACTAGAAACCACAATAGTGTCATGGACAATTGAATTTTAACCGAAAAACTCAATAAATGGTCAAACTGAACTATACTATGTGGAGTCTTTCTTGATTTCGGAGGCTTATCAACACGACCCTGATTGAGTAGGTGTGGAGGAATTTGGTGAAAGGTGCACTCATCACAAGTTTTAAGACCACCGACTGTGTCCATTTTAGACTTTACTTCACCTTTTTCTGCCTTTTCTGTTATGCAATGATTATTATGTATATATGGTGATGTTCATATACTAGCCAGTCATTTTTTATTAACTGACAGATGAATATTTGCGACTGGTTAGCAGTTTGTGTTATTCATCTTATGTTTGAATCCATGATTAATTTTTTAAGTGGCTGCTGATTTATATAATTATTTACATACATTTTATGTTTTAATTAAGTACCTATGTTGATGTTTCTTTAAACTTCACAGCGCTGAGATAGGAAGAAGTAGGAGTGCGATTTTATTTTTTCTTCCTGTTTTAACATGTCTATAAACGTGTATACATTGTGATCCTCATACAGGTTGAACATGGTAATCAGAAAGGTTTTAGGTAGAGAAAAAGGGACACCTGTTGGCAGACAGGGAACTGCAGAGAATCTGAACTGCATTTACTTACTTATTTGCGTACATAATTATCACTCTGCCTGTGGGTTGGCATAAGATCAAAGAAAGTATCTGCGTTGCACTTCAATACACATACTTTACACTATTCTGATAATTTGAGGTTTTGGAGTGTTCTTCATGACACTAAACATGTAATTTATGATATATAAAGTGTGAACTTAAAGATATCCTTAGGGTCCATGCAAATTAGCTTAAATAATATTGCTTCTTCAGGAGTTTTGTGTTTTGCCTGTAGAAGCAGCTCAATGCTATCCTATGTGTTCATGTACATTAGGACGTTTAGAGGCATATTTTAACCACCTGCCGACCGCTGCACGTCGATATACCTTGGCACAATGGCAGCGGTGGGAAAATGGGCTTACCTGTACGTCCCCTTTAATTGGCGGGGCTAGTGGCCTGCTGCAAACAGCGTGACCATGCCTGCAGGACCCGCAAACTCGATGTCCGCCGGTGTCCCAGGGATCGTGTTACGGAGCCGCAGAACGGAGAGATGTAAACAAGGCATCTCCCCGTTCTGCCTAGTGACATGACAGGGATCTACTGCTCCCTGTCATCGGGAGCAGTGATCACTGTCATGTCAGTAGTAGCCCATCCCCCCCACAGTTAGAATCACTCCCTAGGACACACTTAACCCCTTGATCGCCCCCTGGTGTTTAACCCCTTCCCTGCCAGTGTCATTTACACAGTAATCAGGGCATTTTTATAGCACTGATCGCTGTGTAAATGACAATGGTCCCAAAATAGTATCAAAAGTGTCCGATGTGTCCACCCAAATGTCGCAGTCACGATAAAAATCGCTGATCGCCGCCATTACTAATAAAAAAAATTAATAATAAAAATGCCATAAAACTATCCCCTATTTTGTAGACGCTGTAACTTTTGCGCAAACCAATCAATATACGCTTATTTACACAAAAATGTGTAGAAGAATACATATCGGCCTAAACTGAGGAAAAAAAAATATTTTTTATATATATATTTTTGGGGGATATTTATTATAGCAAAAAGTAAAAAATATTGCTTTTTTTTCAAAATCAAAGCTTTTTTTTGTTTATAGCGCAAAAAATAAAAACCGCAGAGGTGATCAAATACCACCAAAAGAAAGCTCTATTTGTGGGAAAAAAAAGATGTCAATTTTGTTTGGGTGTAACGTCTCACGGCCACGCAATTGTCAGTTAAAGCGACGCAGTGCCGAATCGCAAAAAGTGCTCTGGTCAGGAAGGGGGTAAAATCTTCCGGGGCTGAAGCAGTTAAGCTCAGCATTTAGAGGCAGGAAAAATACCCTTCTGGTTTGCGGTTTTGATTGGATCTTGCTGGCAGAAAAAAGGCTAAACTCTCCTAAGGTCTCCTAAACTCTACTGTAATTTTCATTATAAAGTTAATTACTGTGGTTTTTTTTCTCCTTGTAACCTTGTAACATCCACTATAAGCTACTGAAAGTTCCCTTTTCTCCCTGGCTTTCATTTGTTTTGGAATGAGCAGTGCACATTAGTTGTAGTCATTCATGTGCACTGTTGTATGGACACTATAAATCCCATAATCAATAGTCTATCTCAAAAGTGAGCAAAAAAAAGAACAAACATAGCCACTCTCTAACAGAAAGTCAGATTACAGCAGCATGAAAAAAAAAAATGGAAATTTGGAGGAGGCTGAGAGCAATAGGTACATTTTTGAGAGTAAAATAAAATCATTTATTACATAAAAATGTCTTTGTATAAAAACTATTTCTAACCCCAGTATGTGTATAATGTAGGTGCAAAAGTGCAAACCTACAAAGTGTTAAAGTGTTTGTTTTGGCAAAACCTTCCAATACGTGTGTTTGTTTAGGGTGTCTGTAAACCATTGGGAAAATGACCCTTTACTTCCTTCCTAGAGACAACAGTAAGTCGGAGAAAATGTCTCAGTAAGGGGATTTCCCTTTTTAAACAGTTGTGCCATGAACTGTTGTCCCCTTATGTAGATTTTCCCTTGCCCCTTATTCTGGGGGACACCACCAACATTTTGCATTTCTCCTTAATTTCTTACATGGTGGCAACGGTCACAAGGACCCAATGGGGAGAGGACCTTTTCCCCACTGTATCCAAAACTAAAAAAAAGTGTTTTAGTAATTAAAGGCTTCATTTAACCAGAAAGGGATATAAATGTTCTATACTGGTTCTGTTAGTTATTATTATACAGGATTTATATAGCGCCAACAGTTTGCGCAGCGCTGTACAACATGAGGGTAGACAGTACACTTACAATACAAATCAATACAGGAGGGATCAGAGGGCCCTGCTCGTTAGAGCTTACAATCTAGAAGGGAGAGTCAAGTGGAAACAAAAGGTAATAACTGTAGGGGATGAGCTGATGGAAAAAAATTAAAATACAGTTGTTAAGTGTGGGTAAGATAGGCTTCTCTGAAAAGAAGGGTTTTCAGGGATCGTCTAAAAGCTAAGAGAGTAGGAGATAAGCGGACAGATTGGGGTAGGGCATTCCATAGGATTGGAGAGGCTTTGGAAAAGTCCTGGAGGCGAGCATGGGAGGAGGTGATGAGGGAGCTATAGAGCAGGAGGTCTTGAGAGGAACTAAGAGAACGAGTAGGTTGGTATTTAGAGACTAAGCTAGTGATGTAGCTGGGGGCGAAATTGTGGATGGCTTTGTACGTAGTTGTTAGAATTTTTAATTTAATTCTTTGGCCAAGCGGAAGCCAGTGGAGGGATTGACAGAGAGGAGTGGCAGACACAGAGTGATTGGTAAGGTGGATGAGTCTGGCAGCGGCATTCATGATGGATTGAAGAGGTGGTATACTATGTAGAGGTAAGCCAATGAGAAGGGAGTTGCAGTAGTCGAGGTGAGAGATGACCAGCGAGTGAATTAGGAGCTTTGTTGTGTCATTGGTTAGAAAGGGGCGTATTTTGGAGATGTTGCAGAGGTTGAGGCGGCAGGATTTGGACAGTGATTGGATGTGTTGCTTGAAGGAGAGTTCAGAGTCTAGGACTACACCTAGAACCTTGGCATGTGGGGATGGGCTTATAGTTGTGCCATCGATTTTGACAGAGAGATCAGGGGAAGGGGCATATGGGGGAAGAAAAATTATAAGTTCGGTTTTGGATAGATTGAGTTTGAGGAAGTGGTGTGACATCCAGACTGATATATCTGATAGTAAATTAGTGATACGTGAGGAGACAGAGGGAGTGAGCTGAGGGGTAGAGAAATAGATTTGGGTGTCGTCAGCGTAGAGGTGGTATTGGAAGCCATGGGAGGCTGTTAGTTGACCCAGGGAGGTGTAGAATGAAAATAGGAGAGGTCCAAGAACAGAACCCTGGGGGACCCCAACAGAGAAAGGAAGAGGAGAGGAGGAAGTACAGTTGTAAGAAACACTAAAGTGCGGTTGTATAAGTAGGAAGAGAACCAGCGAAGTGTACAGTCACGGAGACCAAAAGCGTGTAGTTTTTTGAGGAGGAGGAGTTGGTCAACCGTATCAAAGGCAGCAGAGAGGTCCAGGAGTAGGAGTACAGAATAGTGTCGATTGGTTTTGGCTGTTAGTAGATCGTTTGTTAGTTTTAGGAGAGTAGTTTCTGTGGAGTGTTGAGGACGAAATCCAGACTGAAGGGGATCAAGAAGGTTATTATCAGCGAGGTGGATGCTCAGTCGGTTGTAGACCAGTCGTTCGAGGAGTTCGGATAAGAAGGGGAGCAAGGAGATGGGGCGTAGGTTGTTAAGATTAGATGGGTCCAGTGAGGGCTTTTTAAGTATGGGTCTGACAAGTGCATGTTTTAGAGAGTTGGGGAAGATGCCAGAAGAGAGGGAAAGATTGAAGATGTGGATTAGAGAGTGTAGCATAGGCCAGAGGGTGAACGTAGCATTTGTGAGGGAACAGGATCCAGAGGGCAGGTGGTAAGGTGGACATTAGCAAGTAGTTTAGCAACTTCGTCTGTAGTGGTGGGGTTGAAAGAGGGAAGTAATGATTGTTAAAACGTTTTAGCCTACATATACACAGCATATTTATATTGAGAGTTCGTTAGCTCCATTTAGGAAAAAAGTGCTTGTGCTTAGTATGGTTTTGCTAATTTCCATTTAGGCTTTAAAATTAGCCAAAAAAATGAAAAAAGGAGGCACAGAAGAGAAAAGGAGTTAATTTGTGGAATGCTTTGCAAAGAAACAGTTATTGTGCCCTTATCATATACGTATATTTTAGGTCACAGACTGGTAGATATGAGGGTGACAACAGACAGGGAAACAAAGAATCGGTTTTCCTCTGAATGGACTTCCCCTTTAATTTTAGGGGGCTGATACAGCTCACCGTTTTGACGTCTTGCTCTGTGTCTTTTATTCCTTTTATTTTAAGTCCATGTGTGTGGCCCAGCCATTTTGATGGTGAAATATAGAAAGGAGATCATAAGAATGGCTTCAAACAACGATCTTTGCTTCACAACATTAAGATGTGTATACCTCCAGGTATTTCTCCAGGTGAATTACCTTGTAGCAGTATCTCAGGTATATCCACACGCCATACTAGCAGTGTAATGCCCTGTACACACGGTCGGACATTGATCGAACATTCCGACAACAAAATCCATGGATTTTTTCCGACGGATGTTGGCTCAAACTTGTCTTGCATACACACGGTAACACAAAGTTGTTGGAAAATCCGATCGTTCTGAACGCAGTGACGTAAAACACATACGTTGGGACTATAAACGGGGCAGTAGCCAATAGCTTTCGTCTCTTAATTTATCCTGAGCATGCGTGGCACTTTGTGCGTCGGATTTGTATACACACGATTGTTGTCGAAAATTTTTTTAGCAAGCTCTCAAACTTTGTGTGTCGGAAATTCCGATGGAAAATGTGTGATGGAGCCCACACACGGTCGGAATTTCCGACAACAAGGTCCTATCACACATTTTCCGTCGGAAAATCCGACCGTGTGTACAGGGCATTAAGCTTATCCATCCAGGTTTACCAGACTGATGCTGGGGACTGGGGATGTATACTGGGGAGGACTCAGGATGGTTGGATGTGGTATCCTGTAAAGGCGGACAGACCGGTGATCACACCACAAAAGAGGTGATGCTGTCTTGCTTCTTGCTTACATGTTTCGCTTGTAACCAAGCTTCCTCAGAGCATCATAATCTCCAAACTACAGCTCTTATAAAAACGGGATTGCTCTTTTTCTGGATTATACATATAAATGGGAAATGGACCTTAGAGCCACTTTGTTGCATGAAGTTGGGAACACAATCTTGGCTAATACTAAATCCTCAATGCAAAATGTGATTGCCCTAGAGGCAAAGTTTAGAGTATCTCGTCCCAGTCAGAGTGTCCAAATATGTTCCCTCCTACTCACCACTTTGCTTCCAAGGCTGTAGGGAAATAGGCACCCACTTTCATACATGGTGGTCTTGCCCCATGGTAAGCCAACTTTAGACTAATATCTTCCAGGTCCTTTCAATCCTGTTCTCCAAAATGATCAACCCTGATCCACTCGTAGCATTGATAAATCACCAGTCACCAGACATTATGAACTCCCAATTCAAACTACCGTACTACAGCAAAGAACTACGGTGGCCAAACAAACCAAAGAGGAACAATAGAAACCCCCCCTGCTTAACTTGGTCAGGATCTTGAACAGAGTGACTCAAGCAATGGTTCATGCTAAGCTTGAAGCCACAATACATAATAGGATCATTAACTATACGGACATGGCAACCATGGGTGGATCATTATCTCCCTCGATTTTTTAAAACCACACTGTTGCTACCAAGCTGACTCCATTGCGCTTACCATCAATACACCAGTTATAGAAAGCATTTCCAGCTGACCCTTGGGATTCCTTCCCATTACTAAACCCCTTTGCCCCCTAGCCCCTCTTTATTCCCCCTTCCCTCTACAGTTTCTCTTCTGGGATTTTTTTTTACACTATGATTGCTCTTACAGTGATGAACACTGTAACAGAATTGTTTGAATGTGTTTCCAGCCATTACAGCTTGCTTTCTACTGACATGCTGTGATTGGCTACAGATAACCACATGGTACAGGGTGCTGTTATTGGCCCAGGTACCATGTGACAACTGTGGGTCAATCACAGCATCCCTACAGAAAGCATAGCTGTTATGAATGAAACTCATTTATAACAGTTGTGTATACATTGTGACCATGTGATCACATAGCGATCATTAGATCCCCCGGTCACTCTCAATGGTGGACACAGCAGTTACAGGAGTGGTGCGCTGCGCGCCCCAGGGGGCATGACAGTGCGCATGTGTGAAGCAATGTGTATATATATGTTGCTGAGCCTGCCTGTGCGTCTGCCCACAGTAAAAGTACTGTAGGCATTCTTATGCCCTGTACACACAGTCGGACTTTCCAACGGAATATGTGCGATCGGAGCTTGTTGTCGGAAATTCCAACCGTGTGTGGGCTCCATCGGACTTTTTCCATCGGAATTTCCGACACACAAAGTTTGAGAGCAGGCTGTAAAATTTTCCGACAACAAAATCCGTTTGCGTAAGTTCCGACCGTGTGTGGACAATTCCGACACACAAAGTGCCACGCATGTTCAGAATAAATTAAGAGATGAAAGCTACTGGCTACTGCCCCGTTTATAGTCCCGACGTATGTGTTTAACGTCACCGCGTTCAGAACGATTGGATTTTCCTACAACTTTGTGCGACCGTGTGTATGCAAGACAAGTTTGACCCAACATCCATCGGAAAAAATCCATGGATTTTGTTGTCGGAATGTCCGATCAATGTCCGATCGTGTGTACAGGGCATTAGAGAGGTTACAGTACTTTATTTTTAAATTTTGGATTGAATAGGCATTATATAACTCATGTCAATTCTTTCGCCATTTGTGTCCAATTGGGGAGTTTTCCCTTCACTACCTGTCCCATAGTCAAAACAGGATGTGAGACGAAATCCCTCCAGTGAGGGCATCCTTGGTGGTCACTAAAACTAGTAACCCATCATAAGATTTCCTATCGATTACGGTTCTAGGGGCAATCCAAAATTTGTCATTTTCTTTCATTTTCACTTTCAATGATAATGGTAAACATGACAAATAGAGAGGGTGAATCATCCTATAAACTTGACAGGTGTTCTAATCGCTGTCCATTCTATCCAAAACTAAAAAAAGATTTGCCTTTAGTTATACTTTATTGGCTTTTTTTTGTTTGCAGTGTTCAATTGCTCCTGTAGGCGGCAGTATAACCCAGTAGTCTTTGAAGTACTTATGATCTTCGGTCCAAGAAAACGGAAAATTGTATACTCACCTTTCCGTAATTTTCCTTTCCTGTCGCATCTTCATGGCAGCATACACGTTGGGTTGTGACTCCGCCTCCACAACCTGATAGGACCACATAGCTATAAATTAGGGAGTAGACACCCATCCCAGTGTATATATATATATACACATGTCACCTCAGAAGGGTGGGTGATTGTATGCTGCCATGAAGATGCGACAGGAAAGGAAAATTACGGAAAGGTGAGTATACAATTTTCCGTTTTCCTGTCGCATCATGGCAGCATACACGTTGGGGAGTAACTCGCCAAACTGGGTAGGAATGCAAAATAAATTTATTGACAAGAAACAGAGGAATTGGCCTGTATAACGGCCCTCCCGAATTCAACTGCTGCTAAACGTGCAGCATCTATTTTATAATGGGAAATGAAGGTATTTCTAGAAGACCAAGTGGCCGCTCTACAAATGGTTTCCGCTGAGACTCTACAGTAAGCTGCCCATGAAGTAGCCATTGCCCTGGTGGAATGTGCCCTCAAACCTTCCGGAATCTGCAAGGTGCTTAAGGAGTAGGCCTTCTTGATAGTTTTCATGAGCCATGAGGCGATGGTACGGGCAGAAGCTGCCTGGCCCCTCCTGACCCCATGTGGAATGACTAGAAGGTTTTCGCATTTCCTAAATTGCTTGGTTACAGAGAGGTATTGCAGAATGTTGCCTTTGACATCCAGAGGATGGGTAACGCCCTGATCCATGATCAAGGCCGGGAGGTCAATCTCTTGGTTAAAGTGGAACGAGGAGGAGACCTTTGGGATAAATCTGTCTGAAGGCTTCAGGGTTAGCCTGTCTGGGTAAATCATCAGATACGGTTCCTTGATCAGTAGAGCTTGCATTTCTGAGACCCTCTTTGCCGATGTGATGGCAATTAGAAAGGATACTTTTAGGGTCAGGTCCCAGAGGGAGACGTCTTCAAGTGGGAAGAATGGCTCTCCGGATAGGATCTCTAGGACAGTCGATAAGTCCCATGTTGGAAACGAAGGCTTTCTAGGAGGTCTCAGCTTCAAGCAGGCCTTTTGAAATTGGACCACTAGAGGGTTAAGGGCCCACTTAACCCCTGTCAAAGCGGAGATGGCAGAAACCTGAACCTTTAGGGTGTTGGACCTAAGGCCTTTGTCCAGACCCGACTGGAGGAATTCAAGCACTTGTACTGCTGATGGGGAAGAAGGGTCCCAACCTTGTTCCTGGGCAAAGGAAAATAACTTTCCCCAGATTCTTCCGTAGGTGTTGTTTGTGGAGAGTTTCCTAGCTTGGAGCAAAGTATCGACTACCCTTTGAGAGCAGCCCTGGACTAGGAACCTAGACCTTTCAGTCTCCAGGCCATTAGGTGTAATTTCTCTGGGTTCGGATGGAGGAGCTGGCCTTGGGTTAACAGATCCGTTGTCACCGGGAGCGGAAGTGGATCTGTTGTGCTCAACTGCAGGAGGGTGGTGAACCAGGGCCTCCGTGGCCAGAAGGGAATCACAGCCATAACTAGAGCCGCTGAATGTTTGAGCCTCAGAAGGAACTTGGCTATCAGTGGAGTAGGTGGGAAAATGTAGCCTAGGCGAAAGTTCCAGGAGTGCTGGAGGCAATCTGTTCCCTCCGCTGAGGGGAAGGGGTTCCTTGACAGAAACCTTTGACATTTCTTGTTCTCCGGCGTCGCTGCAAGGTCTATGTCTGGGTGACCTCATGCCCAGCATATGAGGGCAAATGCTTGTGGGCTCAGACACCACTCATTGTTGGAAACGAATGTTCTGCTGAGAGAATCCGCCAGAAGGTTCTGAACACCCGGAATGTAGGCCGCCCTCAGATCCCATAGGTTCAGTTGAGCCCAACGCATCACCGGACCAACCTCCCGCATCATGGAGATGCTCTTGGTACCCCCCTGCCTGTTGATGTAGGCTACAGCCACTCGGTTGTCCATTTGAATGAGGACCTGTTTCCCTCTCAGGAGTAGACTGAATGCTAAGAGGGCTTGGAAGGCTGCCTTCATCTCTAGAACGTTTGATACTACATCCTTGGTCTTGAAGTGCCAGCGGCCCTGAGCTGCATGATGTAGATAATGTGTCCCCCATCCCTCCAGACTGGCGTCCGAAGTTACCACCTCCTGGTGGAGGATGACTATCTGCATGCATCTGCTGAGGTTGTCGGGGTGAGTCCACCACCGTAGAGATGACCTGACTTCTTCTGAGATGCGAATCGATTGGGACATGGACCATCCATCCCACTGGTGCAAGATGGAGGCTTT
The DNA here is from genome assembly GCF_042186555.1 of Aquarana catesbeiana. NCBI lineage: Eukaryota > Metazoa > Chordata > Amphibia > Anura > Ranidae > Aquarana > Aquarana catesbeiana. The sequence goes on along the minus strand of NC_133329.1, from coordinate 329,387,047 downwards.
CAGGGGTCTGGAATTCCATTGCGCCCATCTGACCATTGGAATGGTTGCTGATAGGGAACCCAGGAGGCTGAGGTATGTTCTGGCTGGTAGACATGACGCCGGAATGACATCCTTCACCTTTTGAACTAGTAGGGACAATTTCTCCCCTGGCAGTTCCACCGTGTTGGCTCGGGTGTCTAATTCGGCTCCCAGGAAGACCATCCTTTGGGTAGGTTGAGTATTGCTCTTTTGCCAGTTGATTATCCAACCCAGGCTCATTAGGGTGGAAACTAGGACCTCGCGATGTTGCACGAGTGATTCCCGGCTGCTTGAGAGGAGGAGAACGTCGTCCAGGTAATGGTGGACCCTTAGACCTTTCTCCCTCAAAAAGGCTATTGCTGGAAGAAGAACCTTCGTAAACGTTCTGGGGGCTGTTGAGATTCCAAAAGGAAGGCTTTGAAATTGGAAGTGCCCCTGACCCACCGAGAATCGCAGGAATTTCTGGAATGCCACGTGGATTGGTATGTGCAGGTAGGCGTCCTGGAGATCTATGGAGAGCATCCAATCTCCGAGATTTATGGCCTGGAGGATAGACTGCAAGCTTTCCATCCTGAATGACTCCACTCTGATGGACTTGTTGAGGTTCTTTAGGTCTAGAACCGGTCGAAAGTCCCCTGACTTCTTCTTGACGAGGAATAGTGGAGAATAGAACCCCCTGCCTCGTTGTGCTGGCGGAACCTCTATTATTGCTCGTTTTTGGAGAAGATCTTGGACGTAGTTCAATAGAGACAGCCTTTTTTCCCCCGATGGAGGAATACGGGTTGGACAGAATCGATCCCTTGGAGGTCGGTTTTTGAAGGACCATCTGTGGCCGAAACTGACAGTGGCCAGGGTCCAGGTATCCCTTATGGTTTCCTCCCAGACCAGCTTGAAACTGGAGAGTCTTGTTCCCACCACCGCTGGCTGGACGGCGCACCTTCAAAAGGGCTTCTGGTCACTGGAAGCGGGAGTCTTAGGCTTCTGAAACTTCATGAAGGAGGTTTTAGGGTTCTTCCAGCTCCTTCGGTACTCCTTCCCTGGTCTGTACGCTTTCGCGTCCCTATACCTCTCTGGGAGGTTCCGCTTAAAGGGAGGAGGTCTCTGCTTAGGCCTCCTATCCGAGGGGATGAGCCCGGACTTGCCACCAGTTACCTTGGAGATGGCTGTGTCTAATTTTGTTCCGAAGAGGTGCTCACCGTCAAACGGAATATGACACCAGTTGGACTTGGATGCTGGATCCGCCGTCCAGGGCTTCAGCCACAATGCTCTTCTGGCCGTTACTGAGGCCAGCATAGATTTTGACGCAGACCTGATGGTGTCGACCGACGCTTCAGCCACGAAGTCACCAGCCAAGCTTAGCTCTTGCAATGCCTTCACTATTTTCTCTTGGTCTGCACCTTCTAATACAAGCCTTTCTGTGCTTGTGGACCAGCTCGAGATGGCTCTTCCTACAGCAGCGAGTGCTATTGCAGGCCTGCAGGCGCCTCCAGCTGACAGGTAAGCCCGTTTAAGATCTGTGTCGATCTTTCTGTCAGGACGTCTCTAAACGTTACCGCGTCTTCTAACGGGAGGGTAATATGTCTGGCTAGGCACATCAAGGATGCGTCCACTACCGGAGGGGACACCAGAGGGTTCACTTTAGGCTCCTTAAGTGGGTATAGCTTCAGGAGTCTGTTATTCAGACTACACTTTTTCTCTGGCCTCTGCCACTCTTCTTTGATTAAGTCTTCTAGTTCGTCAATGAACGGGAAAGCTTCTGGATCCTTCTTAAGCTGAGGAAAATACTTCCTTTGCTTTGGTTGAGCTTCCTGGGGTTCCTCCCATCCTATTGCCTCCTTAACCGATTTAACAAACGGCTCAATCAGACAGAAATCGAATCCAGCCGACACCTCCAGACCTTCATTGTCAGACAGGGAGTCTTGCTCCTTTGATGTGCTAGCCCGGGCTGGAGAGGTAGTGGTGGAGAAATCCACATCTGATATCAAGGCCTGGGGGGCTACGGCCCCCGCTGAATCTCCGACCTCCGAGGTTCTCTCTCTTGTGGCCTCTTCCAGGGATTTTTGACAGGCCAGTTTATCCGGAAGAGCCGCTGCGCCACAAATCCAGCATGCGTTCCCGGCAGGACGGGAGTGGCGTGCAGGGGAACGATGTCTGCGTGAGGACGACCTTCTATGGAGGGATCGGCCATGCCTAGAATGCGACCTGGAGCGGCTTCTTCTGCGGCTTCCTCTCGAGCGGCTTCTTCTATGGTAGGAACGGCTCCGTCTATGTCTGGAGCGGCTTCTCCTGCGTGAGGACTCTCTTTGTCTTGACGCAGACGTTCTTGAGGACCTGGTAGGGCTGACCAATTTAGGCAGCGTTAGTAGTGCTCTCTTTTTCAATCTTCACTACTTACCCTTGTCTTCCCCCCCCTTACCTAATAGGCTGGTGGTGATCTACTGGGGCAGCGGTCTCCATAGTGAGGAAGCGGACTGGAAACCTGCAGGGAGAAAAAACAAGCAGAGCTATGCAGAGAGAGAGAGAGAGAGAGAGAGAGAGCAGGGATCCTGACACAAAAGCTGAATAGAGGAAGGCCACCTACCTTTGTAGAGCGTTTTTCCTCTTTTTTTGCAGTGAGAAACGATCTGTCACATACAGACAACCAGCAGCAGCACATACAGCTAGTGCTGGGCTTTTAAATCAACCGCCATCAGCGTCGGACGCTCGCGCATGCGCAGTAGCGCCGCGGGACACCCGGCGCCATCTTGGAAGCTGGAAAAAAGGCACAGAGGCGCCCAGAGTGATGGACTGCGCATGCGCGAGGACACCGAGAATGCTCGGCGCTCACAGACGGCAGCTGGAGGACAACAGAGCCCAGCAGATAGGCAGAAAACTGGTAGGAGAGGGGGAAAGAGGGGGGATGGAGACCGCTGCACACAACTAAGCCTGTTTAAGGCTTATTTCATGAGGCCACACTGAAGCTTCCCTGGCCAATCCTCCAGCAAGCCTGTTTAAGGCTTTTGTGGGTTGCTGCACCTGAAGCCTGTTTAAGGTTTATATCGTGGCAGACAGCTGAGTGAGATGAGAGAGTGCCCCTGAGACCATCAGAGTGGGGCTCCTTCCATTTAGCTCGTTTAGAGGCTGTACAAGAAGGACTTCCACCCAGGAGAGGCTAGAACCTGGCTGGGGCGAAGCGGTAAGGGGGTGCTGATCCGTACGTCCTGACAGGTGAGGAAAAATAAGAGAATACTTGGACGGGTGTCTACTCTCTAATTTATAGCTATGTGGTCCTATCAGGTTGTGGAGGCGGAGTCACAACCCAATGTGTATGCTGCCATGATGCGACAGGAAACAGGTTTTACGGTAAGTACCAAACTCCCATTTTACCTATCCTCAGGCTCTTGCTTACAGAAATGTGCAGTAGGAAAAGATTTTCATTCGTTGCCAGCTCAACACTGACTGCAGGGATGCTTTCATACGTTTTCATAGGATTGTTCTGATTTTTTGATCAAAGTATAATGAGAAGTTTGGGTGGAGTGGAAGATGGAAGCTGATGTGTCTCTTGGGTTGTTCTGGAGGGTTGGGAATGAATTATATCCTTTTATTATAATACGTTAATTGGCTATGTTGTATCAGTGGGAAATAGGTGACAGGCAGCCCGGTATAATTAAGATTAAAGGTTTCTCATGGATGATGTTATGTTATAATAATTATATGGTTTTGGAATAAAAAAATAAAATTGTTGCATATGCATATTGTATTTAGGTAACGGTACTTGATGATGATAGTATTATGGTGTAGTGGTAGTATAAGATCTTTTTTACAGCGGTATAAACCCAAAACCAAAAATGTATTAACGTATATTGCAGCTTACCAATCATTAGATGCGGTGGCTGTATCCATTTTCTTTTCTTTGGCTTTTTCCCTCTGTTTTTACCTGGTGATCTGGCCAGTAACAAACCTCCTGTATTAGTGAGACACAACTCTGGATAAATGAGCACAGGAGTCACAGTAGACATCAACATTGTCTGTCTGGGGGAGGGAGGGGGGGTGTTAAATGTTTTATTAGATGTAGATACACTAACAAATTTGAAGCCAAACTCCAGCTCACACTTGATAATCAGTTACAGCAAACAGTTTTTTTCCTTTTGGGATAAAGGTTTTTCATGAAAGTGGTGTTCCGGATGAAATTATACTTTTTAAATAAAAATACCCCTATAATACACAAGCTTAATGTATTCTAGTAAGTATAGGCTGTAAACTAAGGTCTGTTTTGTTAGTTTATAGCAGTAGTTTGTTATTTTATAAACTTACAGCAGGCCGTGGCCATCTTAAGTGTGGGCAGCTGAAGTCAGACTGTATTTCTTCCTGGATCTCATCCTTGCAGATCTCACACATGCTCAGTGCAGCACAAGCAGTGTAATAGGTTTCAGGTCAGGTTTCCATAGCAGTGTCAGAGGAAGTTGCCGCCCATTCCCAAAAGGCATTGCAAACAGGAAATGATGCGATGGGCCACGGCCAGGGAGGAGGAAGTGAAAAATGAATACAGCAAATATACCGTAGGTGCCGAGAAAAAAAATTTAAAAAATCCAATTAGTTTACTGTGCACGGTTTAGTGAGGGATGCTGAAGAGTTGTAAAAGTGGGTGGAACTCCACTTTAAAATATAAAAACAGTTAATTTTAATCACCCCTGCCAGTGTTAAGTGGCTTGTCTCACCCATGTAAGCTGATACATTCCGCTGGGAGCTTGTGCTTTTGAAAAAACAGACTTGCTGGATGGATCACCATGTGAAAATAGGTGAAAGTAAGCCTAAAAAAGAAAACTAATACTGCCATCACATCTAAGAATTGGTAAGCTGCAGTAAAATAAATGTTTGCTTTTGGGTTTAAAGGATAAGTTCACCTTTCATAACATATTACATGTTACACCCATATTTAGGGCGTAACACAGTGGCGGCCCATCCATTAGGTGCACACGGGCGCCGCCCCCCTATCGATGCATTCGGCACCCTGATGTCCATGCAGGGCGTAGGATGCATTGATTCCAATGGGGGGGTGTTATTTTTTTTAAGCAAGTGATTAGAGCCAGAGGCTCTAATAGGCTTCAAAAAAGGGTGGGCTCATCCAGTTGTATGACAGTAGCGAATAAATATTCACTATTGTAACACTGATTCTCCTCCCGGACCTGTCTCTCCTCCCTGATTCTCCTCCCTGAGACCTGTCACCCGATCGGCCAAAAGTAGATTCGATCGGATTGACTGCCAGGAGGAGGAGGGAGCAGGAGACGCAGGGGAAGCGAGAAAGCAGCCGGAGAGAAGCCGACGCCGCCCACCACCCGAAGCGCTGCTTGCAAGATGGGGTAAGTGCGAGGCCCCGACCTACTGACTGACTGACCCGGGGGGGGGGGGGGAGTTGTCAGAAACCATGAACCAGACTGAGACAGAAGTACAGTAAAATCACACTTGTTTATTAATAAAAATAAAAAGATAAATAGAGTAAGCGTAGTCAAAGCATAGCCAGAGTTCCGTAACTGGATCGGGTAGTCAGCCAAGCCAGAGTTCAGTAACCAGATCGGGTAATAAGCCAGGCCAGATGTCAGGGATCCAAGTAGAGGAACAGCAAGTAGGATAAGGAGCCAGAAGGGATGTCAGCAAAACCAGTCTTTAAACAGGAACGCAAGAGATGGTTTCTTGTGATGTGACCAAGGCGAAGGCAGGAATGAAGTGAGCTGGAGATCTTTAAGTAGGCAGGACTGACGATCAGATCCACAACAGCTGGTTAACTGTGGAGAGAGATGAGAGCTGGCAATTAGCCGACAGCTGAGCGGCCAGCTCAGAGAAGGAAGGGCTGAGCCAGCCCTGACAGGGGGGGTGCCGTCTGTGACTCGACCGGCCAGCCAACCGACCGACTGGGGTGGGTGGTGGTTGCCATCCGTGACCCGACCATGGGGGGCAGTGGATGTATCATTTGCCGCCCCCCCAAAAAAGAAAACACCAGCCGCCACTGGTGTAACATGTAACATTGTACAAATAGACAAGGTCCAGCAGCCTTTGGGACGCTGTGGTAGTTCACTGAGTCTTCCTGTCAGAACGTAACAGCTTGCTAATACACTGACAGATTTGCAGGAGACCAGCATGGCACCAATGCTTTACAGGCTCCTGCAACAAAAAATAATAAATGCACATTTCTTTACCTGCAAAAAAAATGTGCATTTTGTTGTGGAAATTTTATGAAGATGTATTTAATATGTATTGTCAAGGCGTCTCCCAGTATTAGTTCTCTCGCAACCCGCTCTAAAGAGCTGACTGGAGCAGACTTATGCTGGTTGAGATCCGTGTGGTATTGAAAAGCTCCTTGGGGTTGTAGAGAAGTGTTTGCAGAGTGGGGATATGTCCGCCAGCGAAGGGCCCCCGTGCGATGCACAGAACGATGGTCTGCGGGGAATGTGTTCGCTCTGCAAAGACATTATAGGTTTAGCGGATGTATGCTCGTGTCACCCCTGTGTGCCTGATCAACACATTTGGAGGGGCTGTGGCGTGCCCCTGCAGATAATCTCCCACCCACAGGGACAGTAGTATAATCCAGGTATGCTTTGTTCTCTGAACAATGCAGAATAAGGATTCACACCAACGGTAAAAACGGGAGTCATTGGGTGCGTTATGGTCAGACAGCGTCCATGATTTCGAGACCAGCCATGCAGCTTCCTTTGTCTAGCTGAAGATGATAGCTTACAGAGACAGGGGGGGGGGAATCATACATGCTGCCCATGCCCAGACATGCCCATAAGACTCCCCTAGTCATTGTTCATTGGTTGTTGTATAACCCCTCCTGTTTGAAGGAATGCCTGTGCTTGATTGGTCGATTGTGAAACCACGAGGCTCTATTTGTTATATGAATAAAGATTGCTCCGAGGTTCAGGTCAGTTGGTCGAGCGATGGAGCTAAGAAGATGACTATGTCTGTTTACTTGGGGAAATGCGGGAGACACAGGTTGTTTAAAGATGCATTATACCAAAAGGCTGAAAGGGCGCTTAATAGCGCAAGAGTATAGTGGTTTTTCTACGACAGTTAAGATGGCAAGCCAGGTAGGAGTGAACAGAACCTACTACACAATCGGATGAGAAGGATGGGAGAGCAGGTCCCAGTCTAGGACATCAAATGGTTTGAAATATTTTGTTGTCCTGAGGAAAAAGGGGTAGGTTTGCTCTGTCTGATGCTTTAGGTAGGTTCTGCTTTGCAAAAGAACAAATTTTTCATCTTTTGTTATAATGGCGGGATTTTAATTGTATGTTTGTTATGTGTATGATTTGTTAGTAATTGTTTTGGATACTTACCTCCTCCATTGGACCCAGTTAATACAACCTAAAATGTTTGTGTAAGTAACTATGTTGTGTAATAAGTCTGTGATTATATGAGAAATAGAAATATATGAATTGTGATTATTACCTTTGTTTGGGACTAAGCCAGTTGTGTATATTGTTTCAAGACACATGTCCCCATAAATGTAATAATATTTTTCACCTACAAATAATTTAGTGAACTTTGATGGTCATTTTAATGTTGCTTTTGAAAATGGCTGCCGCATATTCAAGTGGCCATGTGGCTGAGAGGGGGAAAGGTGGCCATGCAATGCTGAAAGCACTTGCAATAGGAGCTGTTTCTTGAAAGGACTACGCTCTATGGGTAGTCTCAGGTTTCTAAGATCGCTGTTTGTATTTCTCAATGTCTTGTTCCTGTAGAAGCTGATGATCTTTCTTTGGGAACAAGAATGTAAGTTTGAATCCGTGTTATTTTGTGTTTTATGTAACGTTGGCGGTTAGGGATCTGTTGTTTGATTGGATAGCTTGTGTCTACGGTTAAGTGTGCATTCTCAATTGTTTTAGTCAGTTTTTGTGGAGAAAGATTTGGTTTTCTAGTGAAGAAATCTTGGTTTGTGCTGGTTTTGGCGGGATCAGCAACTGCATTTCAAATGTTTGTTTCACCATGTGGTCCGATTGTCGTCGGCCATTTTCTTGTAGTCATCATGTGGCCCAGCTTTCATCGGCCATTTTCTTGTAGTCATCATGTGGTCCGATTGTCATCGGCCATTTTCTTGCAGTCACCATGTGGCCGTGGCTTGATTTTCATTTGTTGCAACTGCCATTTCGTGTCTGCTGTGTTTTGGTTCTGGTGGAATTGCTCTGCTTCTGGGCCAGGTTTCTAAGTTTAGTATGGTTTTGCAGCGTACACACGGGCGGACCTTCCAACCGGACTGGTCCGACGGACTGAATCCGACCGTATGTGGGCTGCATCGGACTTCCGACGGACCGCTACGCTCGGAAATCCGACGGACTTTAGATTTAAAACCTGCTTCAAATCTTTACGTCGTAACTCCGCCGGACTCAGTTCCTAACGGAAAGCCCGTTCGTTTGTATGCTGGTCCGACGGACCAGATGTGACGCAAGGGCAGGGTACTACATCTCACGCTCACTGCAATAGGAAAAACAAGGGGAGGCGACAATGTCCCTTAGGTCTGGTAGGGATTTTAAGGGGAACCCCCTATGCCAAAAAAACGGTGCGGGGTCCCCCCAAAATCCATACCAGACCCCTATCCGAGCATGCAGCCCGGCCGCTCAGGTAAGGGGGTTGGGACGAGCAAGCGCCCCCCCTCCTGAACTGTACCAGGTCACATGCCCTCAACATGGGGGGGTGGGTGCTTTGGGGGAGGGGGGGCCCTGCGGCCCCCCCACCCCGAAGCACCTTGTCCCCATGTTGATGAGGACAAGGGCCTCTTCCCGACAACCCTGGCCGTTGGTTGTCGGGGTCTGCGGGCGGGGGCTTATCGGAATCCGGGAGCCCCCTTTAATAAGGGGGCCACCAGATCCCAGCCCTCCACCCTATGTGAATGAGTATGGGGTACATTGTACCCCTACCCATTCACCTAGGGCAAAAGTGTCAATAAAAAAACACACTACACAGGTTTTTAAAGTAATTTATTAGACAGCTCCGGGGGTCTTCTTCCGACTTTGGGGGTCTGACTTCGCCGCGCTCTCCGGCCTCTTCTCACGGTGTCCGGTTCTTCTCCTGCTCTCCGGCCTTTTCTCCCGGTGTTCGACCTCTTCTCCCGGTGTCCGGTTCTTCTGCCGGCTCCTCCGCTATCTTCTGCCACTCTTTTGCTAGTGGTGGCCCGGACTTCTGCATCGTCTTCTTCCCTCTTCTCTTCTTCCGATGTTGACATGAAGCTCTCTCCCGCTGTAATGCTGTGTGAGCGCTCCGCAATGACTTATATAGGCGGTGACTCCGCCCCCTTATTACGTCACAGTCCCGGAGCATGTTGGGACTGTGGCGTCATAAGGGGGTGCGGTCAACATCACCTGATGACCACGCCCCCTTGTGACGCCACAGTCCCAACATGCCCTGGGACTGTCCACTCAACCCGAGCAAGGACATAGGAATGGAGGGAGAACAACCATAGCGTAAATCCGGTACAAAGAGTTTATTAAAGATGGTAAAAACACTTACAAAAAGCAGCAATAAGAGAAGCAAATGCCGGCCGGCAAGCGAGCACCCGTTCGTGGTGAGTTGCGATGACGTCAGAGCGTCACCCTCCTGACGTACGTTTTGTCTGTCACTGACGATGGTCGGAGGGTGCCGTAAGGTGCAATGCTGTATCCTGGCCTAGGCCAACAAGGCCCAGGCTTAGGGCAGCACTTTGCAGGGGGGCAGCATGGAAAGAGTCCCCGCCGGCTTGCACTACACTGTTAGTGTAGCGCTGGTCTTATGGGATGGACTGGGCTGAGAGGCAAATTAGTCTAGCGCCCCCATAAAGCAGCCACACTGCTTCTGGCATGCCGGAGGCCGCCATTCCGCAACTGTGGTGGGGGGGCGCCGCTTCTAATTTTGACTGCTGCACCATTGGCATGGTTATATCATCTTAGTCCTCTCCATAAAATTATCAGAAATTTGTGCTTAAAGTAGAACTATACGCAACACTTTATTTTCATTTTGGATGAAGGGAGGGTTATAGCCCCTGTCAGTTTATCTTTTACCATCCCTGTCCCATTGCAGAGATTTCCCTTCACTTCCTGCCCCATAGCCAAACAGGACGTGAGAGGAAATCTATGCAAATTAAGGAAATCCAGACCCTCAGAACTAGTGTCCCCACTTGAAAATTTCAAGGCAGGTCTTAAACAGCAAGGGGTGTGGCCTTGACAGGAAGGGATGGGTCATATTTAAATTAGGGGGTACACAAGTTTAATCAGGCCTAGGGCAGCACAAAACCTAAATACACCACTGGTAAGGTGTATTCCTTTGGAGGGTACTTTTGATGTCTGGAGGTACGAGACCCCAGAATAAAAATACCTTGGAAGTAGTTCAGCTGTAGCTTCAGAAATCTGTAATGATGAGTGGGTTGATGGATGTGTAGTACACGTTTGTGTGGTTAAAATTCTCATACCTGTTTTTGAACTTTCTGTGGCTGGCCCATGCAAGGTTTCAAGCTGCTCTCGAAACCTTGTATTTTTTTCTATCGCTAAAAGAGTGAAGGCAGCATTCCGTCTGGTTGTTTTGTTTTTTCATTTTTGTTTTGGGAACTATGAAATATCTCCCCCACATTTGTATCTAAATGTTTGTTTCATGTTTTAGTCTTCTCATTGTTTGTATTTAGAAACATGAATATGTTTGAACCTACCGCGGCGGCCCTCCTATGTGTCACAGGTGTTGTCTCTTTGTAAGAACGTGAAAGTAAGGGTTACAGAGGGTTTCGTTGTTGTCGGTTTTGAGGAATATCAATGACAATTTACCAATGTACACAAATGTTGTATTGTTTACCATTCTTTGCAGGTTAAATATGAAGGATAGAGTAATAACTTTTGTTTATAAGTATCTTTTCAGGTCCAAGGAGTTTCTGAAAGTGTATGTACATAGAAAGCAGGCGTATGCATAAATATACACGCCCAAGAAGGTAAAAGTATCATAGGCTATTTCACTGTTTCATTGTTTTTTTTTTCTGCACCATTCTAAACCCTGCGTGTCTTCCTCCAGTTTGTAATGAGGAAGAAAATGGGGGGGATAAAGATAAGAATTTTCAAACCAATAATACTAACTGCTCTAATTCTAGCCAAGTTTGTGACCTACTAGGATGACATGTTCCACGACTGTCTTTTTTTGTTGGAATTTGAATCAGCAAGCAGCAGTCCAGTGAAGGAGGCTCACATCCCGGATGCTAAGAACCTTTTTGTTAAACCCCAGATGGTAAGCCACGCACAGGTTATGCAGTAACCACTGTCATTGATTTAGGTTTATTTAGAGGTCAACCAAAAACAGGGTCGTACTTTCCTCAGCAGCTGTCATCATTCCCAGCTGATGGGGTGGGTGCAGTCACTGTAACATTGAAGAAGTAGCCCCGGGTCAGCCGGCCCCGAGACAGCAGAGCTGCCATGGCACACCTTGGGCCAGGAGGGTTGGGAACAACGAACCCCGACAAATTGGCGCCTGTACCTTAAGTACCCTTACCCAGAATGCACGGCGAGTGAACCACTCCCACCAGGCTGTTTCTGAGTAAAAGGGGTACCCAATGCATTCAGCCTGTTGCATTTCCAACCCTTACCGGTGGCTACATCGACACCCACGGCCAAGTGGAAACTGACACCCCAGCTGAACTGGTACAGAAACCAGCGAATTTACCATAATTAGTCTGAGCTAAACTACAGCTTTGGACAAACTTAAATTTACATAGATAGCACCTGCCCATCAGGAGCAGGGAGCTACATGGATAAGGTTAGATCCCTGCATGGCAAAGCCAGAGCTATAGCTAGTGAAGGTTGAAGTCCTTTTAAGGGTCTGGGAATCTTTGGGGATTTTATTTTTTATTTTTCAGTAGGCCATGGTTGAAGAAAGTGGGGGTATATATACTCATGTTGTTTTTGTTTCTATTCCTTCCATATGAGGCGCTACTGTTGCCGGATGAGTGAACAGAGCCAGAGCAGATGACCACATCTTCCTCTCTGAGATGAGATGCCCCGAAGCCCAACCCACGTACAAGACACAGAGGATCCCAGACCGACCGGCCTTCATGCCCTCCTGAAGAACAGAGTCTACAAGTCAAGGCGAGGGACACATGGGAGCATATGACAAAAGAGGAGGAACTGTTGTGGAAATTTTATGAAGATGTATTTAATATGTATTGTCATAGTGTCTCCCAGTGTTAGTTTTCCTGCAACCCGCTCTAAAGAGCTGACTGGGGCAGACTTACGCTGGTTGAGATCCATTTGGTAGTGAAAAGCTCACTGGGGACGTAGAGAAGTGTTTGCAGAGTGGGGATATGTCCGCCAGTGAAGGGTCCCTGTGCGATGCACAAAGCGATCGTCTGGGGGGATGTTTTTGCTCTGCAAAGACATTATCGGTTTAGGGGATATACGCTCGTGTCACCCCTGTGTGCCTGATCAACACATTAGGGGGGGCCGTGGCGTGCCCCTGCAGATAGTCTCCCACCCACAGGGACGGTAGTATAATCCAGGTATGCTTTGTTCTCTGAACAATGCAGAATAAAGATTCACACCAACGGTAAAAACGTGAGTCTTTGGGTGCGTTATGGTCGGACAGCATCCATGATTTCGAGACCAGCCATGCGGTTCCTTTGTCTAGCTGAAGATGATAGCTTACAGAGACAGGGGGCAGGAAATCATACATGCTGCCCATGCCCAGACACGCCCATAAGACTCCCCTAGTCATTGTTCATTGGTTGTTGTATAACCCCTCCTGTTTGAAGGAATGCATGTGCTTGATTGGTCGATTGTGAAACCAACCTATTTGTTATATGAATAAAGATTGCTCCGAGGTTCGGGTCAGTTGGTCGAGCAATGGAGCTAAGAAGGTGACTATGTCTGTTTACTTGGGGAAATGCGGGAGACACGGGTTGTTTAACCACTTCAATACAGGGCACTTTTGCACCTTCCTGCCCAGACCAATTTTCAGCTTTCAGTGCTGTCACTTTTTAAATGACAATTGTGTGGTCATGCTACACTGTACCCAAACTAAATTTTTATTATTTTGTTCCCACAAATAGAGCTTTTTTTGCTGGTATTTGATCACCTCTGCGGCTTTTATTTTTTGCTAAACGAATAAAAAGAACGAAAATTTTGAAAAAAAAAAAGTTTTTCTTTGTTTTTGTTATAAAATTTCGTAAATAAGTAAGTCTTCTCCTTCACCGATGGGCACTGATAAGGAGGCACCAATGACGTGGCACTGATGATGGGCACTGATATGCGGCACTGATAGGTGGCACTGATATGCGGCACTGATGGGAATTGTTAGGCGGCACTGATGGGCACTCATAGGTGGCACTGGTGGGCACTGATAGGCGACACTGATGGGCACTGAAAGGCTGCACTGATGGGTAGTTATGGGTGGCACTGATAGATGGCACTGCTGGGCACTGCTAGGCGGCACTGCTGGGCACTGAAAGGCAGCACTGATGGGCACTGATGGCTGGCACTGGGACTGGATTTCACTGATAGGCATCACTGGCATGACAGGTATTTTTCAATGGCACTGATTGTCAGCTGCCTGGGCACTGATTGGCATTTCCCTGGTGGTCTAGGGTGGCATACCTGGTGGTCCAGTGTGGTGGCCATCCCTGGTGGTCCTGGGCGGGCACCTGAGGGGGGGCTGTGCTGATAAACAATCATCACAGACCCCCCCTGTCAGTAGAGCAACTGATCGGCTTTCCTCTACGCGCGTCTTTCAGACGCGAGTGAGGAAAAGCCGATCAACTGCTCTTCCTGTTTACATCGTGATCAGCTGTGATCTCACGCTAAATAGCGCAAGAGTATAGTGGTTTTTCCACGACAGTTAGTTGAATTTTTTTTAAAAAGTGAACTTATCCTTTAATACTACTTTAATTTCATAGACCTTTCATATTTCTCCTCACACATACAGTACATACCTGTCCAAGATGCCCAGCAAGGTGACAGTGACAGGTTGGGATAAGCTAGAAGAGTGGCGCTTACAATGGTCAGTGCAGGGGCGGATCCAGAGTCTAGTCTCGGGAGGGGCACTGCCAGAAAATACTTTTTTTGTGGGCAATTTATCGAGTAAATGGCTGGTGTAGGCGCTTCAATTATCCCAGCACCATGGTTGTTATTTCTATAAATATATTGTAATATAAAATTTAATGGTTCAACTCACCATATTGCAGAATCAGTGGGAGCCCTGAGCGCGTCACTTGCCACCATCGCCTGGCACACATTGCGGATTATCACTTGCCACGTCACCTGCCACATGTTGCAGATTGTCACTTGCCTGCCACCAGATGCGGATTGTCACCTGCCACATGTTGCGGATTGTCACTTGCCACGTCACCTGCCACACGTTGCAGATTGTCACTTGCCATGTCACCTGCCACACGTTGCAGATTGTCACTTGCCACGTTACTGGCCACACATTGCGGATTGTCACTTGCCACGTCACCTGCCACCAGATGCAGATTGTCACTTGCCACGTCACCTGCCACACGTTGCAGATTTTCACTTGCCACGTTACTGGCCACACATTGCGGATTGTCACTTGCCATGTCACCTGCCACCAGATGCAGATTGTCACTTGCCACGTCACCGGCCACACATTGCGGATTGTCACTTGCCTGCCACCAGATGCAGATTGTCACCTGCCACATGTTGCGGATTGTCACTTGCCACGTCACCTGCCACCAGATGTGGATTGTCACTTGCCACGTCACCTGCCACACCTTGCACATTGTCACTTGCCACGTCACATGCCACACATTGCAGATTGTCACATCACCTGCCACCAAATGCGGATTGTCACTTGCCACACATTGAGGATTGTCACTTGCCACGTCACCTGACACACCTTGCGGATTGTCACATAGCTGCTAAGGTGGTGTTTTACTTGCTTCTTTCTTCCTTGTCCCAGGTCAGGCAGCAGAGAGATAATGTAATCTCTCTGCTGCCCACACTGCCTGAACAGTTACTGCAGGGATGCGGGGCAGTGAGAGATGATGTCATCTCTCTGCTCCCCTGCAAGCCGGCTTGCTGATTGGCCAGCCGCCCCCACTCACACCTAGCCTGCTCTCACCCGCCCAAGCCGCCCGGTCCTCCCGCGGAGCTGCCTGCTCCCGCATCCGCTCGGGGAGCCGCCCGCTCCCGCATCCGCTCGGGGAGCCGCCCGCTCCCGCATCCGCTCGGGGAGCCGCCCACTCCCTCATCCGCTCGGGGAGCCGCCCGATCCCTCATCCGCCCGCCCGGCCCACAACAAATTTCTCGGGGGTGGCAATTGCCCCGCTGCCCCCCCCCTGGATCTGCCCCTGGGTCAGTGTACTATTTATGTGGTTTCAATCTGTTTTGCAAATTAAAAAAAAATACTAATCACTTGACAAAACTGACACTAAGACCCCTTCACACTGGGGCGTTTTTCAGGCGCTTTTGGGCTAAAAATAGCGCCTGTAAAGCACCTGAAAAACACCTCCCCTGCAGTCCCAGTGTGAGAGCCCGAGTGCTTTCACACTGGGGCAATGAGCTGGCAGGACGTTAAAAAAAGGCCTGCAAGCAGCATCTTTAGGACGGTGAAGAAGCGGTGTATACGTATATGAAATGAATGGGCACCGCTGCCGAAGCACCCCGGCAGTGACAATACACAGGCAAATTTAACCCTTTATTGGGCTGCTAGCGGGGGTTAAAAGCGCCCCGCTAGCGGCCGAATAGCGCAGCTAAAATGACGGTAAAGCTCCTCTAAAACTAGCGGCATTTTACCATCAACGCCTGACCGCCCCAGTGTGGAATCAATCTAAACAATTGTCTTATTCTCCCTAAGGCTGCATTCCCACCTGGGCATTTTGAATCGTGGGTAGATTTGCTGCGATTCTGCCCGTGATTTCAAAATGCCCGGGTGTAAATTACAAATCGCACAACACACATTTCAGATGCCGTTCATTTGAATGGCAGCTAAAAAAGGAGGT
Source organism: Aquarana catesbeiana (assembly GCF_042186555.1). Classification (NCBI taxonomy): domain Eukaryota; kingdom Metazoa; phylum Chordata; class Amphibia; order Anura; family Ranidae; genus Aquarana; species Aquarana catesbeiana. Next base: position 329,371,095 of record NC_133329.1, on the reverse strand, counting down.
GTTGTTCTGCCGCGATTGTCCCGCTGCAATCGCTGCAAACCACATCACATGAAGCTTGTCACCCAAAAAAAATTCAGGACGTGCTTTACGTGATGCGGTTTGCCGGGTTTGCATTTGATTTATCGCGGCAGAAACGCACTTTTAGGTGCCATTCAAATGAATTACATCTGAAATGTGTGTTGCGTGATTTCTCATTCACAGCTGGGCGTTTTGAAATCGTGAGCATGATCAAGACAAATCTGCCTTCAAAACACCCAGGTGTGATTGCAGCCTTACTGTGTTTCTCTGCCAGCTTTTAATGTCCTCTGTGAGCTCCTAAACCTCTCCCCCTGGATTAGGCCGGACTGGGAGAAAAAATAGGCCCGGGCATTTTAGACTGAGCAGCCCATGGCATAATTTACCGGCCTCTTCACCAATCTTCATCCTAATGGAGGCGAAGGGGACCGGGAAAGAGCACAGAGGGGTCGTAAAGCATAAGGGGATGATAGAGAGCATAGGGGGGTCTGGAGAACGTGGGCGAGTAAAGGGCACTGTGGGGGGCTGGTGAGCACGGGGGGGGGGGGTGGAGAGCATAGCGGGGCCAGAGAGCACAGTGGGGCTGGCTGTAGAGCACTAGGGGGCGCTCAGAAGCACGGGGGCGGAGAGCACTGGGGGGGAGTCAGAGATCACAGGATTAGGGGGCTGAAGAGCACTGGGAGGGAGCAGAGAGCACCAGAGGGGCTGGAGAGCACAGGGGGGAAGAGCACTGGGGAGGAAGTCAAAGAGCACTGGGGGGGGGGTGGAGAGCACATTGGTGAGGGGAGATGAGAACACAGGGGGGCCTGAGAACATGGGGGGCTGGAGAGCACATGGGGGAACCTGAGAGCCCGGGGGGGTCAAAGAGCACTGGGGGGTGGAGAGCACATGGGGGGACCTGAGAGCCCAGGGGGGGTCAGAAAGCAGTGGGGGGTGGAGAGCACATGGGGGGACCTGAGAGCGCAGGGGGGGTCAGAGAGCACTGGGGGGGTGGAGAGCACATGGGGGGACCTGAGAGCCCAGGGGGGGTCAGAGAGCACTGGAGGGGCAGCAGAAAGTAGCCAGATAGGAGGATATAGGAGAATCAAACTCTCCATCTTCCTGCAGCCTCTGAATGCATGCGGGAGAGAGAGGAGGAGAAGCGAGTTTTAAGAGGCTGCAGGAGTAGAATAGAGAGATTGATTCTTCTATGCAGCTGCCCCGCTGCTCCTGCTATCCAGGTGCACAGGGAGCTTACCTTCTTTCTGGTCCTGTGTCTACTTCAGATGATGGAACTGGCCGGCCAGCCGCGGAGAGGCCAGGTGAGCGGTGCGGGCTCAAGGAGCAGCCCAGCTGCTTTGGCCATACCAGCACATGTGGCCCAGCGGCCCCGGCCCACTGGGCAAGTGCACGGTGTGCCCTATGATTGCTGCTGGTCAGATATTTTTCTGAGAGTCTGCCCCTGCAAATTAGGAAGACGTGTCATGGATTCCATTGTGTTTTAAACCTCATCTCCAGACAATTGGGGAAGGAAAAGAGCACTGTCAAGTTTATATTACGCTCTGTGTTTCCCCTCACTCGCTGCTGGTTCAGGAAGTGATGATCATCATATTTCTGTGGCTGGTACAGTCAGATGTTATCAATTATGAGATAAAACGGAACTACACTCACTCCCTCAATCAAAATTAACTATTTTTAATCCTTATGTTGCTAGCATTAGTAAATAGATAGGAAGGTATAAAATATTTACATGTTTTAAACTTTTCTTTGTACTTTTTTTCAGTTGCTTCCTGGTTTCTGGTCTAGGCCAAAATGATGCCATACATCCCAGAAATCTTCCTGGAATTTTCATTATTTCATCTAGAGGAGGGGAGGAAGGGAAGGGGCTTTCTCTGCTTTAACCACTTGCTGACCAGCCGCCGTCATTATACTGCGGCAGGTCGGCTGGTTCCCGCAAATTGCCGTACCGGTACCGCGGTCCCTTTAACAGCTATAGCAGGCACGCACACGCCCGCAGCACGGTGGGGTAGCTGATGCGCATGGCCAACGCCCACAATGTCCACCAGCCACCCATAATCGCTCCACAGGGAACCAGAAGGGGGATCTGTCAATGTAAACAAACAGATCCCTGTTCTGACAGGAGAGCACAGTGTGATTGTCTGTTCCTAGTGATCGGGAACAGCGACCTCTCTGTACTTCCAGGCAGTCCACTCCCCCCACAGTTGGAAACGCCTCCCTAGGGAACACTTAACCTCTTGATTGCCCCCTAGTGTTACCCCAAAAGTGTCAAAAGTGTCCGATCTTTCTGCCACAATGTTGCAGTCCTGCTAAAAATCGCTGATCGCCAATATTACTAGTAAAAAAAAAAAAAAAAAATAATAATAAAAATGGCATATATATATCCCCTTTTTTGTTTGCACAAACCAATCAATATATGCTTACTGCAATTTTTTTTACAAAAAATATGTAAAAGAATACATATTGGCCTAAACTGATGAAGAAGTTATTTTTTTTTTATATATTTATTATAGCAAAAAGTAAAAAATCCCCCTGAGGAAGATACGATTCATCCCTGTGTCGACACATGTTGGGGAGGGGACAGGACGGAGCAGGAGACAGCTTATCTGTCTCAGAAAAGATAGACACACTATTTTGGCCTTTTTGGCATTTTGTTTGGCTTTCTATAGAGTGGTGCACTGAAACACCCAGCAAACGTGAGTAACCTGCGAGAGGGGTTATGGTTTAATAATAAAATTATTTTAACGGTATCACACTATCAAGTCCCTTTATGTTTCACACGAATGTGGAAGCAGCAGGACTGAGCAGCCCAGGACTCCATAACTGACACTGAACCCAGGGGTGGTTCATAAGCATGTTCTGACTGAACTTAATTGTGAGGTCACACTAGGGTTTCCACCTTTTCTTCAAGCCAAACCCGAACACTTTAGCAGCCTGGGACACCTTTGGGTGCCACCAAGGAGAATAGTAATGCAATGCGCACAGCGTGCTACAGCGGACAGTGGGTTTGGCCAAATTGCTCTTGCTGACATCATCGCCCTGCCTCCCAGTGATGCCAAACCTGCCCCCAGGCAGCTGTCTACAGCTCCCAGATGGCAACAGATTTGTGTGTGATTTTCTTGGTTACTTGGGGATCCACAACCTGGTCTGAATAATGTGTCCAGGTTTCAGTCCGCCTGAAACCCGGACTCCTGATTCAAAACCCGGACTCCTGATTCAAAACCCGGTGAATCCCGGACAGGTGGCAACCCTAGGTCACACTCTCTAAGTTGAGCCTACACACATAACGGGGGAGCACCTGAGTGAACACAAAAACACAAGTTTTATCACCAGTACAAGCTGTGATTAATTTTGGAATGGACTGCAATATTTAATGATTTTACTATTTATATGAAATTTTGTGTGTGCACTTAGCACTTTTGATCACTGGATCACTTTAAATATATATGTATTTGGATCACTATATTTGATACATGAAGTTTTTGATTTTATTTTATTTTGTATGAACTTTTTGGAGTTTGCACAAAAATACTTTATATATTTATTTTACCAACAGGGAGGCACTTTATACATTTCAACAATAATGTGAATTATAAGGTTTGAGATGCTGTGATCACACGCTCGATGGTAAAAAAAACTTTGCATGTCAACACATTTTTTATTTAGAGTTATTGCATCAAGGCACTCATGCTAACATCCAGATAACGCAGCATTTCCTCTATAAATATTGCATTTGCAACGGTCGTATCGGACGTGACCAGTGCTAGCAGCTGTCCTGATAGGAGGTGTTACATATTTACAACTTTTGGGTAGCTCACAAGATTTCTTGGTTTTAAAAAGTAAAAAATTTAGTTTTTTTTCAAAATTGTCTGTCTTTTTTTGTTTATAGTGCAAAAAATAAAAATCGCAGAGGTGATGAAATACCACCAAAAGAAAGTTCTATATGTGGGAAAAAAATGACGTCAATTTTGTTTGGGTACAGCGTCGCATGACCCCGCAAATTTTCAGTTAAAGCGACGCAGTGCCGAATCGCAAAAAATGGCCTGGTCATTAACCACTTGCCAACCAGCCGCCATCATTATACTGCGGCAGGGCGACTTGTTCCCGCAAATCTCTGTAGCTGTACATCGACTCTTTAAACAGCTATAGCAGATGCACACGCGTGCCCGCTGCACGGTGGGGGAGCTGATGCGGGTGGCCGGTGGCCGCGATGTCCGCTGGCCACCGGTGAACGGTCTACAGAGAGGCAGAACGGGGATGTATCAATGTAAATAAAACAGATCCCCGTTCTGGCACGGGAGTAGAGAGTGATCGTCTGTTCCTAGTGATTAGGAACAGTGATCTCTCTCCTCCTCCTTGATCGCCTCTAGTGTTAACCCTTTCCCTGCCACTGCCATTTATACAGTAATCAGTGCACTGATCGCTGTATAAATGTTAATGGTCCCAAAAAAGTGTCCAATCTGTCCGCCGCAATGTCGCAGTCCCACTAAAAATCGCTGATCACCGCCATTACTGGTAAAAAAATAAAAATAATAATAGAATTGCCATAAATCTATCACCTATTTTGTAGATGCTATATCTTTTGCACAAACCAATCAATATACGCTTATTGTTTTTTTTATTTTTGGATATTTATTATAGCAAAAAGTAAAAAATCTCCCTGAAGAAGATACGATTCATCACTGCATAAAAATATTTTTTTTTTGTTTTCAAAATTGTTGGTCTTTTATTGTTTATAGCACAAAAAATAAAAACTGCAGAGGTGATCAAATACCACCAGCTTTATTTGTGGGAAAAAAAGGATGTCAATTTTGTTTGGTTACAGCGTCGCACGACCGCGCAAGCCACGCAGTGCCGTATCGCAAAAAATGGCCTGGTCATTAAGGGGGAAAATCTTCCGGTCCTTAAGTGGTTAATGACAGGCTCATAGACTTCGCAGCTGTTCTCATATGTGCGCACATTAAGGAATGTCCTGTGGTTAGAGACAGATGAGTGTGTGATTTCTGCTTGCTGCTTGCTGCTTCGTTCCTATGCTATCTGCAGGAATCACTTCTGACAAGTTTTCCTGACACCTAAAGAAAAAAACATGACAGGGGAGGGATCTCCAACACACAGCCTGTGATTGACAGCCTCAGCTGTTTTCCTGTGTAATTTACTGGGTTTACAAACACTTAAGACGATTACATGCAGACACTTTCAGTCTGTCACTGATCTGTAAAGGCTTCCTGCCCACAGCTGACTGTACACCCTTGGTCACACCCACAGCAGAAAACCCTGATCTGGGTGCTATATAACCAGGAATGACCATGTGAATGAGCGTTTAGCAGAAGCAGAATAAAGAAGCAGTCAGGGGCAGGGTTCATTCTGTCGCAGTGCTATTGTATAGCAGTTGAGGGGGGATTTATGAATAAATCTGTCCCATTGCTTCTGTTAAGCATTACCTGGCTGTGCAACAAAATAAATAAATGTTCCCAACAAACTGCAAATACATTTTTGTTTATTTTGGACAGAGTATGGGAAAGGTTATAGCAGCAGAAGTGAAATTCTGCTGTAACAAACAGCAAGCAGGCAGGCTTTTATTGGAGGAGAGACATGCAATGTCTCTTCTGCAATAAAATACAATTACCTGCCTGCTTGCCATCCTCTGTAAAATGTACACTGAGCTGTGAATGATCAGTTCAGTTTGCATTCCGGTACAGTGCCCAACTGCCCATGTGTCCCGTAATGAGTGCGCTAATAGACTTGTGCGGGAGTGACATCATCCTCCTCCAACCAATCAAGACAGGTGAAGACCGACACCTGGAAGAAGTCTGGGAGAAGATGGTGGTGCCAGGAAAAGACATTGTGTTTGATGGACTGTTAGAATTTTTTACCTTCTTCTCTCGTGCACATCACTGGATCGAGATGGGACTCAGGTACTGTAAGTATGGGGGGCTCAGGTACTGTAAGTATGGGGGGCTCAGGTACTGTAAGTATGGGGGGCTCAGGTACTGTAAGTATGGGGGGCTCAAGTACCGTAGGCAAGTGGGGCCTGGGGCTCAGGTACTGTAAGTGTGGGATTGCGCAGTTACTATAAGTATGGGGGGCTCAGGTACTGTAAGTATAGGGGGCTCAGGTACTGTAAGTATAGGGGGCTCAGGTACTGTAAGTATAGGGGGCTCAGGTACTGTAAGTATGGGGGGCTCAGGTACTGTAAGGATGGGATGGCTCAGATACTGTAAGTATAGGGGGGCTCAGGTACTGTAAATATGGGGGGGGCTCAGGTACTGTAAGAATGGAGGGGCTCAGGTACTGTAAGTATGGGATGGCTCAAATACTGTAAGTATGGGAAGGCTCAGGTACTGTAAGTATGGGATGGCTCAGATACTGTAAGTAGGGGGGGCTCAGGTACTGTAAGTATGGGAGGGGGGGCGCAGGTACCGTAAGTATGGGGGCTCAGGTACTGTAAGTATGTGATGGCTCAGATACTGTAACTATGGGGGGCTCGGGTACTGTACGTATGTAAGTATAGGGGGGCTCAGGTGCTGTAAGTATGGGATGGCTCAGATACTGTAAGTATGGGGGGGGTTCAGGTACTGTAAGTATGGGGGACTCAGGTATGGTAAGTATGGGATGGCTCAGGTACTGTAAGTATAGGGGGGCTCAGGTACTGTAAGTATAGGGGGGCTCAGGTACTGTAAGTATGGGATGGCTCAGGTATGGTAAGTATGGGATGGCTCAGGTACTGTAAGTATAGGGGGGCTCAGGTACTGCAAGTATGGGATAGCTCAGGTACTGTAAGTATAGGGGGGCTCAGGTACTGTAAGTATGGGATGGCTCAGATACTGTAAGTATGGGGGGGCTCAGGTACTGTAAGTATGGGGAAGGCGCAGGTACTGTAAGTATTGGATGGCTCAGATACTGTAAGTATGGGGGGCTCATGTACTGTACGTATAGGGGGCTCAGGTACTGTAAGTATGGGGAGCTCAGATACTGTAAGCAAGGAGGGGCCCGGGGCTCAGGTACTGTAAGTATGGGGGGCTCATGTACTGTAAGTATAGGGGGCTCAGGTACTGTAAGTATTGGAGGGCTCATGTACTGTAAGTATAGGGGGGCTCAGGTACTGTAAGTGTGGGGGGCTCAGGTACTGTAAGTATGGGGGGCTCAGATACTGTAAGTATGGGATGGCTCAGGTACTGTAAGTATGGAGGGGCTCAGGTACTGTAAGTATGGGGGGCTCAGGTACTGTAAGTATCTGGGGGCTCAGGTACTGTAAGTATGGGGGTCTCAGGTATGGTAAGTATGGGGGGCTCAGGTACTGTAAGTATGGGGGGCTCAGGTACTGTAAGTATCTGGGGGCTCAGGTACTGTAAGTATGGGGGTCTCAGGTATGGTAAGTATGGGGGGCTCAGGTACTGTGAGTATTTGGGGGATCTGGTACTGTACGTATGGGGGGACTCAGGTACTGTACATATGGGGGGCTGGGAGGGAACTGCACTCAGCAGGTTTTTTTCCCTAATGTACAGAATGCATTAAGGTAGAAAAAAAAACCTTCAGCCTTTAGATTCACTTTTACACAGTTGTCACCTAAACAAGTTTTCTCATTGAGCTTCTATTCATATCTGAGCATTTTTGCACATGTTTTTGTACCTAAGCCTATATGTAACAATGCACAGCAGTAGGAATCCTATTCTTTTCAGTACAAGCTGTTCACTTCTCTACATTCAAGCTCTCAAAAATCAAAGCTGAAAGTAGAACTTTAGTCAGAAAATTAAGTCCTGCTAGATCACTTCAGCGTGGCCCCTTTTTGCAAAAGATTGTGAAAAATAAGTGTCTGTAATGTTTAAATTCCAGTAATACACTGTCTCGCCCTGCTCTGCACATGCTCAGTTGCTCTCTATTTTTAGGCACTGCTGAATTTTTAATGGCCGATCTGCTGAATTAAAGTGATTGTAAAGGCAGAGGGTTTTTTTAACTTCTATGCATTAGGATAGAGAAAATTGAGTACTGTCCGTGATACTTTTTTTATTTGCACTAACATACAATTTTTCAGGACGAGCTTTCGGGGTATGTCCTCTTCTTCAAGGTCCAAGCAGTACTGATTCACAAATTTTTTAGCAGAATGTTAAAAAAAAAAATCTCTGAGGGAAAGGAGAAAAAAAAAAGAAAAACAAACACATACAAATCAATAGTAATAGAGATAGCAGCAGAGTTAGTGAGATAAGACAGAGGGAGAGCTATAGACTGGAGGAGGGGGGATGCTAGTCACAGAGGGGGTCGTAAAACTTTAGTATAATGGGTAAGGAAACCAATATCTAAATTTAGGCCATTATATTTTGTGTCAAAAAGAATTATCATTCTTAGTTCAAACGTTTTCCTTTCCTGGATAATTCTGAAATTCCCTTTAAGAACTAAAACATTGCAGTCTTCTATAGTGTGGTCCGGTTGTGAAAAGTGATGTCCAACAGGTGTGCATAAACTGTCTTCTTTATGTTCCTTGATGGTATGTCTGTGCAAATTCATCCTCACTTGCAACTTCTGTCCTGTTTCACCAACATAAGATCCCTCGGTGCACCTTTTGCATTGGATAAGGTACACCACATCACATTACTGGAGGTACAGTTGTAAGATCCTGTGATATTGAAGGTCCCATTTGTGTGTGTGACACTTTTGGATAGATTGATCTGGTTGCACAGTTTGCAGCAGTTTTTACTGCAGGGTTTGCTTCCATTATTTGTGACTTAATAATCAGAGTGAAGTTTCCTGCTGATTAGTTTGTGTCTGAGGTTGGGTGGTTGTCTGAAAGCCAATAATGGGGGTTGTTGGAATATTCCTTTCAGAGTTTCATCCTTTGTTATAATGGGTTGTAAATCTTTGATTATCTTTTTGATCCCTTCAAGTGCTGGGTTGTATGTGGTGACTAGAGGTACTCGTTTTTTTTGTTTTTTTCTCTGTGTATTGATTTTCTCTTCGAGTTTTCAAGGCTGTGTTTATGCTGTTGTTGATGGTTTTGTCTTTGTAACCTTTCTTATGAAAGGAGTCTGCCAGTGTTCTGAGATGTTTATCTCTGTCTTCTGGGTCTGAACAAATTAGGTGGTATCTGATGGCCTGGCTGTGTATGATGGCCGTTTAGTGTGTTGGGGGTGAAAACTGGAACTATGGAGACAGCTGCATCGGTCACACGGTTTTCTGTATATCAACGTGTGAAGCTTGTCATCCTTGATGTATACTGTAGTGTCTAGGAAGTTGACATGCGTGTTCAAATAATCCATTTTTAGTTTGATAGATGGGTGAAAAGTGTTGATCAATGAGAAGAATTGGTTTAGATTTTCTTCACCTTCATTCCATATCATGAAGATATCATCAATATAGCGATAATATCTGTATGGCTTTTGCTGTATGCTGTTCAGGAATTTGTCCTCCAGGTCAGTCATAAATAAGTTTGCATATTGGGGTGCCATTTTGCTTCCCATAGCAGTACCCATAAACTGGAGATAGATGTCATTATTAAATGTGAAGTAGTTGTGTGTAAGAATGAATTTGATGAGCTGTGTCACATCCTCAGCAGTGTATTTGGGGTTTGGTGAGGATGATAAGAATCTGTGACATGCCGCCAACCCATCCTTGTGAGGGATGTTACTGATGTAGAAACTCGCAGTGTTCATGACTAAAGGTTTTAACATGTTTTCTACAAGGCCTGAGATATGTTCGGTAAGTGTATTCATACCTGTTATAATGGGTCTGCCTGGATTTCCTGGCTTGTGGATCTTGGGCAGCATGTAGAAGTCTCCAATTTCTGGATTATCCAGAATCGCATTGATGAGTTCTGAATGTAGGTGGCTTGGTATTGTTGTAATGAGACCTTTTAATTGCTTAATAAAATCCTGGGTCGGATCATAATCTAGTTTTTTGTAGTAACTAATATTTGCCAGCTGCCTCTGGCCCTCTTGTATATATTTGTCTGTATCCATCACAATGACTGCTCCCCCTTGATCTGCTGGATTGATGGTTACGGTCTGATTATTGCGCAGATCATGTACAGCTCTTCACTCCAGTGGTGAAAGGTTGTATAATATTTTCTTTTGCTGGGTGGATATCAGGGACGTGACTCGCAGCCTGAAGCTGTCAATATAGGTATCCAGTTTGGGGTTGCGTCCTTGTGGAGGTGTGAAGTTGCTGTTCTTTTTCTTTTTGTTAGCTCCTATTGTCCTAGGATTCCTTCCATTACTGTGAAAATATTCTTTGAGCCTTAGCCTTATCTGACCATACCTGTAAATTATCCAATTTGGTGGTTGGGCAGAAGGTGGGGCCTTTGGACAGGACTATTGTTTCTAATGTAGAAAGTTTATGATTTGACAAATTTATGATTCTGAGTTCCTCTGTTATATCCACATTTTCTGTCAAGTCAGCATTTACACAAGGGATACCTTGGGATTCTGGATCATGTTCCAAGTTGCTGATAGCAGGAGTTATAAAAGTTGTGTTTGTTTTGTGTTGTTTAGGTTGTATCCAAAAGGTCTGCTCTTAGTGTAGCGTTTGGAGTTTTTTTGCTTCCTGTTCATGGCAAGTTTTTGCAGTTGCCTTTGTAAGGTTTCGATTTCATTCTTAATTAGGTTGATGCTTGTAGGGTGCAATGATGTTGAGGTTTCAAACACCAACTGCTTTTGTTTTCTGATTGTTTCCCTTTTACCATACAGTTCATGAATGAGGTTGTTCCTTAACCTATCGCTGGTACGTCTGCAGAGTCCTTCTGCATAAGGAGAGTTCAGTGTATTTGCACAAGGATTTTTAATCCGGAGACTCTGTGGTATGAGATTCCTCATTTTGCATCTTGAGAGAAAGAAGATGTCACTGATGACCTGTGTTTCCTTTGTGATCAGGTTGGTTAACTCTGCTTGGACCTTGAAGAAGGGGACATACCCCGAAAGCTTGTCCTGAAAAATTGTATGTTAGTGCAAATAAAAAAAGTATCACGGACAGTACTCAATTTTCTCTGTCACAATTGCACTAATACGGCTATAATCACATCAAGTATGCATTAGGCAGCAGCCCCCCTAATACTTATCTGGGGTCCAGCGATTTCCACAAGTCCCTCACCCTTCCGCGACTTTCCTCCTGATTGGCTGAGACAGCAGCCATGCCATGGGCTCCCGCTGCTGTCCATCAAATTCAGTTAGCCAATCAGGAGAGAGAGGGGGCGGGACCGAACTGCAGCTTTGTGTCTGAATGGACACACGGAGCTGTGAATTGGCTCGGGTGCCCTCATAGCATGCTGCTTGCTGTGGGGGCACTTGACAGGAGGGAGGGGCCAGGAGCAGGGAAGAGAAACCCGAGAAGAGGAGTATCTGGACTGCTCTGTGCAAATCCACTGCAACAGAGCAGATAACTATAACATGTTGATTATTTAAAAAACAAAAAAAACAAGACTGTACAATCACTCTAAAGCGGTGTTCTTCCTGGGGAAAAAAATATGAAAAGTCATCAACTACAAATACTGTAGCTGCTGACTTTTAATATAAGGACACTTACCTGTCCAGGGAGCACGTGATGTCGGCACCCCCACTGATTTTCGAATTGGCTTTTGGATGCTGCTGCCGCCATTCGTCGGAAGGGAAACTGGCAGTAAAGCCTTTCGGCTTCACAGTTGGTTCCCAACTGAGCATGCACGAAGCGCGCTGCACTTTCTAACTGACCCGGCAGTGGAGGAAGGAGGAGGGGACCAAATTTCTGAGTGACGGTGCGGCTGCGCTCTCTCCTGGAAGTGGGGAAGGGTACCTGTCGAAAAGAGAAGCAGATAAGTGGAGGTTCCACTTTTGGGCGAAACTCCGCTTTAAGTCCTCCTATCCTTTAGAGCCAAGGAAGCTGCTTCTGTTTGATCTGCAACTGCCATGGTGCTGCACATGTGATCAGTTATGACACCAGCCATTTGATGACTTGACAGTTTGGTTAAGAGCACAACCAATGTGACAGTTACATTCCCGCAAAATTGCGTTGCGATTAGGGTGCCATTAAGGCTCCGTTCACATCTTGGCGTTCCGGATCGCGGGTGGAATCACCAAGATTCCGCCAGCAATCCCAAATCACAGCAAATTGCAGGACGCCCGTGAGAACCCCTTCACTTTGGGACCCTGATTGCGGCGCGATTTTACCACGACTGCGGTAAAATCGCGCAAACAGAATCGCAGGACGCCTGTCGCCCAAGAGAAGTTCTTGTACTTCTTTTTAGCGACAGGAGTCCCGTGATTCTGTTTGCGTGATTTTAACATGATTCGTCGGGCAACAGTCTTGGCAAATTCGTGCAGCGATCGATTCCGCCTGCGATCAGGTGTGACCGGAGCCTTAAATCTTTGGGTTTACTTCCATAATAAATGCTTTGAAAACACTTAGAAGAGGTGACAACGGCTCTAACCCATCCAGGGAAAGTATAACTAAAGGCAAAACACCATTTTCTTTTTAGTTTTGGATAGAATGGAGAGGGGTTAGATCCCTGTCAGGTTTGTATTGCTGTCTGTGCCCCCATTAGGAAGACTCACCCTCTCTATTGTCATGTTTATGGTGATCACCAGGAGAGAAAGTAAAAGAAAAACTCCCACAGTTTGGGTTGTTCTTATAACAAGAATAGAGGGGAAATCTTGTGTTTGGTTCTGTAAGTTGTGGTGACTTAGAGCGGGCCTCTGCCTTCCTCCATTCTAACACACAACGTGGGTCTGGAGTTCCTCCTCATCCCTCAGCCGTCCACTCCGCGCTCTCCCTCCAGTCAGAGCTGTCATAGAAGATGCGGTGATTGGCTGGAGCGGCTCACGTGACGCCGAGCCTCCCTCCACTCCCAGCAGGTGAACTAAGGAAGTGTGGGGACCACGAGAGGAGACAGCGTTGTGCGGTTGCCAGGCGACGGCGAGCGCGCTGCATGCCGGGACGTCAAAAGAGAAATGCCCACGCTGTGACCTCTCCCTTAGGCCCCCCTTCGCTGCACAACACGGAAGCATGGCGGCCGCTCAGGAGAGCCCGGTGTCCGCCTGTTCCCAGCGCCGGATGAGGATCCTCTCGGGGCACCTGCAACCCGCAGCCCCGCCCGCCATCTCTGCCAGCGAGTGCAAGGCCCCGGCGGCTCCCTCCATCCCCAGGAAGAGGTAGGTGCGGTGGGTGCGGTCCTGGCATGGCAGTAGGTGAAGGAGGCACACCTCGGGGGAGAGGAGACTGTTATCTGTTATCCTTCATGTCCCGGGGGAGTGATAGAGAGCTCAGCATACCATCAGATCGGACGATCTGCTCTCAGCTCCCTATACAGATCACTATCTCATTGTACAATCTCCATCAGACATGTTATTGGAGGACCTGCCTAAACGATCTAGAGCCAATCAGGCGATAGATCCTTCTATTACACAGAAGATGGCAGATTGTACAGTCAGATTGCATAGTGTGTGGTCATCCTCAGGGTGATACAACTCAGCAATGTCCAGTTCCACAAACGATCGAGACAAAAATGTCATGAGCAAGGGACGAGCGACAGAGCTCATCCACCCGGGCCGCTCAGCTGTGGCAGAAAAACATTGCATTGGATGACAGCTTTGATGACGATGATGATGTGCGTTTCACATGTAGATGGATCGTTTCTAAGCGACTCATCAGGGTGTGAAAACCGCCATCGATTCACCCGGTGCGATCGAATGTTTCTACCACAACCCAATGACTTGACCACCATTAGATCCACCATGGAGTACAAGGTCCTGGCTGGATACAGAGGGATTGGATCCCCCAAATCTATTAGTAGTCATACACAGTGTGATAAAACTCAGCGATTGTCTGATGTGACAAACGATCATATTGGACATCAAGCAAAATAGAGAGCCTGGCCAACTCATGAGGAACAGATGACCATGTTTTGATCAATTCAAGTCAATTGCTTGCGGTAGAAAAAGATTCAATGGTACGGGGTCGATCGCTTGTTTTTCACACATAGTGTGTCACGATTGATCTACATGTGTGGGTGCAAAAAACTGCCATCGATCGACCCAGAGCTCAATCCCTCCCCATACAGCACTGAGAAATGTCCACGGGGGGCTCATGTACACTTGATTTCACACACATTAAAGCTCCTACCACTTCAACATCATTTTAAAGCTTCTGCGATGCTTCAGTGGTGCTTCGTGGGGGGGGGGGGATTGGGGGTTTATAGTTTTTTTTTTTTTTTTTTTTTTTTTTTTTTTATAGTTTTGAAACTATAATGAGACTTGGCAAATGCCCTGTGTGTGTTGATTTTCAATTTTGTTTTAAAGGGGCCCAGTAGAACCCCACCCCCAACTCAGCAGATCCCCAGCTCATGTGTACCCTGGTTCAGCAGATCCCCCGTTCAGTAGTATCCCCCAGCGTTGCTGCTGAGTCCCCGCTCACCTCCCGCTATATTGCTCCCACACTGCGCATCACATGACATTACTGGTTTCTGCAGCTCTGCTGATTCTCTGCCGCTTAGTCCTCCTTACACTATAATGTTACCATGTTGCACACTATGGGGGGTTATTTCCAAGTGCAATCACTGTAAATCTGAGGGGTTGATTTGAAATGAGGGGAAGCTCTGCTGATTTTATTATCCAGTCATGTGCAAGCTAAAATGCTGTTTTTTATTTTCCTTGCATGTCCCCCTCGGATCTACAGTGACTGCACTTTCAAGTGTACTTTGGACTTGTAGTTTGCACTTGCATTGCAAAGTGGATTTACCTTTAGTAAATAACCCCCAATGTGTGCCGTCTGCTCAGGATGTCTTTCAGGTTCACTTGGTTTCCCAGTGCATCCTGGGATATCTCTTACCTGCAATTCCTCTCAAAAGCTTCAGGTGCTGTACGCGTTGTCATAGACTTCTATGGAGGCTTTGAAGCACCACTAAAGCGACATGAGGTATCATTTTTGAAGCAAATGCAATGTGTGAGCAGTAAGCTTACCATTTTATTTAGTGACCGGGGCTTTGATTGGCATTCAGAGCACTTTAAAAAAAAAAAAAAAAAAAAAAGCTCATCCAATACCACATTTTGAAGCAAGTGTAAATAAGCCCTTAGGTCTTCTTCAGGGTAGATTTGGACATGCACCTAAATCTTCCTTACCTCTGAAGCCCGATCGGTGTTCAGATGGTGCTCCAGAGGTGACTGACAGGCACTGAGGAAGAAATGCGATGCCTCCTCACCGCCTATTTGAACCCCATTTTTGCCAAAAAGTGCAGGGCATTTGTGGCACTAATCCATTTACTTGAATGTGTCGTGTTCAGCGGACTTGCTGCCTACGTGAAGTGCCATGACATGTAAACATCCCTATCCCCTGCCTATTGCAGCCTAAGGAGGGAGGGAATGTTTGGTGGCAAAAATGCGTCTCAAACGCACATTTTTTGTGCCCCCTCCCCCTCCAACCACAAGTCTAAAGGAAGCCTCATAGACCATCAATTGTTTTCTATGTATTTTGTTCTTAACCTCAACACTGTGTCAAGGTAGTTTGCAGTACATTGCGCAGAATTGCTGACATATTGGGGGTTATTTACTAAAGGCAAATCCACTTTGCACTGCAAGTACACTTGGAAATGCAGTCGCTCTAAATCTGAGGGGCAGATCTGAAATGAGGGGAAGCTCTGCTGATTTTATCATCCAGTCATGTACAAGCTAAAATGCTGTTTTTTATTTTCCTTGCATGTCCTCCTCGGATCTACAGCGACTGCACTTCCAAGTGCACTTGTAGTACAAAATGGATTTTCCTTTAGTAAATAACCCCCATTGTGTTTTTAGGCATCGCAACTCACCACAGTGCGCTGCAATGTGTAGACTTGAATGAAGTGTCACTTCAATAAAGTTGAATTAAAAAAAAAAAGGTAAACTGTGCAATATGTGATAACAGTACAAAGGATGCTCCATGTGAAAGAGGCCTGGGGGTTTGGATCTACTTTGATTGAGACTGTACATAAGAAAGTCTGAATTAATCGGTTGTACCTTCAGTTTGTTTGGATCCCTTTGGTTGGCTGCTCATGTAGCGTCCTGACTTGGCAGAGGTTAGTACAGCGGGGTGCAGTCTGAAGTAAAGTCTGGGCACAGCCCTGTGTATACACAGCGTTATTGGTCATCATGGGTGGATTGCTTTGTGTTGGAGCTGAGCAGACATTGCTTTACGATGATGAAATCTGCCATAGAATGAAATTCCCAGGGACGCTTCGGTCCGGTAAGAAACCCCACGCAAAAAAAAAAAAAACGGCGTTGGGCCCCTCACAAAATCCATACCAGACCCTTATGTGAGCATGCAGGTCATGGGGGGGGGGTGGAGATGAGTGAGTGACCCCCCCCCCCCCTCCTGAACCAACCAGGCCACATGCCCTCAACATGGAGGGGGGTGGGGAAACCTCTCCCCATTTTTTGGGGGATACATTTGGCATGGGGTTTCATCCATACCAGAAGTAAAGGAATTGTTTGATTGGTCAAATGACAAGTCGCGATCATCTCAAAGTCAGATCAATCTGACCCCGTTCTTTGAAGTCGCAGGGCAAAGTTGGAGCGAAAGTTGTGTGCCTTTCGTGTCGGATTAATGTGAACATGACCTTAAGGCTGGGTTCACACTAATACGTATTGGGTGTGGGTTTCCCCACATCCAATTCGCATGACCGGAGATTGACTGTCTCTCAATAAAGCCAGTTCACCCAGCTCCAGGGCGCCCGCAGAGCGCGCAACAGAAAAGGTCCTGTTCGTCTTTGGCTCCGTTTCAGGTGCAAATTCAGCCAAAAATTCTGACCTGATTCGTACCTGAAACAGTGTACAGGGACACACTGGATTTGGGGGCGATTTCAGAGACATCTGTGCGGGTTTCTGAAACTGAAAATCGCACTCCGAAATCGCCAAAAGTAGTACAGAAACTACTTTTGGGAATCGGTGCAGCATCGCACTGATTCGGACAGTGGCATTGCCGCCGATTTGGCATGCAATTTGACATGTCAAATTGCATCAATGTGAACCAGGGCTAAGGGTGTTTCAGATGAGCATTGCGATTGCATCCACCTCTCGGGTTTTTCAAGCAGGACTAATCCGAAGCTCAATGTTAGTCTGTGGGCAGGCAGAGTTAAAGTAGAACTATGGGCAAAACGGTTTTTCAATTTTTGGATAGAGCAAGGAAGGGTTTTAAACCCCTGCCAGATTTTTTTTTTTTTTGCCATCTGTGTCCTATTTCAGAGATTTGCCTTCACTTCCTGTCTCATAGCCAAGCAGGAAGTGAGAGAAAATCCCTGAAAACTTGAGGGAATCCCTTGGGGACACCCAGGTCACCTGGACTAGTGTCCCCATTGAAAGATTTCCCCTCTATTACTTTTCTGGGGACAACTCAAAGTTTGGGGATTTTTCTTTTACTGATAATGGTGAACAGGACAAATAGAGAGTCTAAATCTCCTTACAGGGGCACAGACAGCAAAAAAAAAAAAAAAACTGACAGAGGTTCTAAAGCCTCCGCACACTATCCAAAACTGAAAAAAAAGTTTTGCCTTTAGTTATACTTTAAATGGACGTGTATCTGTGTACATCTGGCTACCTTAGAGTCCGTCTAGGTCTTGTGTCTGTTTCCTTCTTTTAAGACCTATATACTGTGGGTATAGAAAAGACACCCCCCCCTTTAAAATAATCACATTTGGTTGCTTTGCAGCCTGAAATGAAGACATGCACAGTTTTTGTTTATCCAGCTGTATTTACTCAGTGCAACTTATAACATCCACGTGAAGGATAGAACACCAACATGTCAGAAATAAAAAATAAAAAACAAAATCACTGAGTTGGAGACAGGATCTCTCTCCCCCCTCCTAAAAATGACTTGTAAAAAAGGGTTGGCTTGGCTGGAGGAGAGGGTGGCCCGTATGCAGATGACCTCTTACTCTTTCTGGACAATGCGGACTCCTCTCTCCGTGGAGCACGGCAAGTATTGACTGAGTTCTCAAGAGTAACAGGTCTGCGAGTGAATTGGTCTAAGTCTCAGCTGCTTGCTATTGACCCCAAAGCTAAACGGCTATCCCGCCAAATCTGCAACTGCAATGGGTGGTCGAATTGGTATACTTGGGGGTCTGAGTTTTGAGAGACGCATCCAGCTTTATCCCCCTTAAATCTGGACCCTCAGTGGTTCATGGAGTCAAGGCCAGGTTGATAGCTGGGAGAACCTCCCTTTTAGGCCGCATTAACCTTATAAAAATGAGAATAAAACCCAAATTTACATACCTTCGTAATTCCCCACAATGGTTACCCTGTTCCTTCTTCACGAAACCTGAAGCGAATATTCTTCTCCTTCCTCTGGGGCCCAAACCTCCCTAGATTTAAACTGTCCACCTGATGCGTCCAGTGTTGCAGGGGGGGGTTTGGCATTTCTGGACTGTCAGAAATATTTTCTGGCAGTTTGGCGGCTAGTACCAGATGTGTCCAACCCCGCGGCTTTCCTAGAGGCTGCGGTGGTCCGCTCGGTAGAGCTCTTTCACATCTACCCCTTTGAGGACCCAAAGCCCTGTATGATTTAACCCCCCTCCATGTTCGACCCTAAGAGCCCATTCACACAGGGACGACTTGTCAGGCGAACTAGTCGCCTGACAAGTCGCCTCCCGTTCTGTGCTATGGAACCGTTCTAAGGGGAGCGACGCAAGTCGCTCCGACTTAGAAAAAGGTTCCTGTACGACTTCGGGGGCGACTTGGGGCGACTTGCATAGACTTCTATACAGAAGTCGTTTTGCAAGTCGCCCGGGCAGTCGTGTGCAGGTCGCCTCGGTGAGGCGACCTGCAAGTCTTGTTGCCCCTGTGTGAATGGGGTCTGAAGGCCTGGAGAGCAGGACTGGGACTTGGAAAAATTCCCACGGACTGCAGCCTCCCCTGTGGAAAAACCCCACCTTATCCCATTTTTACGCACTACCAGACCTCAAAATATGGGCCAAATGCGGTATTAAATTGATATCTGACCTTACCACCGAACACCGCCATACACCCATTCAATTATCTAGTATCCCACAATAATGTCCCCCCCCCCCCCCCCCCCCGTACCAATTTCGCTATTTACAATTATTCCATGCGTTCAAAGTCCAAATATGCCCCAGCGACACGCAAATAGTGCAACCCAATTTAGAAAGGGTCATTAGATATGAATGTACCAAAAAAAACGACCTCCGTCTTATATGCACATCTTTTCTGAGTTTTCTCTCCAGAACTGTCATCGCTTTGTCAGCGTTGGACGCAGGATATTCCGGGACTTGACTCGAGGACTGGGAGGACATTTGGGATTTTCCATTCAAAATCCTTGTCTCGCTTCGAGACCGTCTCATACAATACAAAAAACCCTATCGGGCATATATTACCCCGCATAGATTGTATAAAATGAAAACCTCTCTGTCCTTGGAGTGCTAGAGATGTATGAAAGATCCAGGCGATTTTTTATACATGTCTTCTGGTCCTGTCCAGCAATTGAAATTACTGGTCACAAGTGGTCTCTGCAATAGAGGACGTAGTGGGAATAGCTATAGCCCCAACCCCGCATATATGTTTACTAGGCCTAGTAGAAGAATCAGCCCTCGGGATAGCAGAGAGAACCCTGATAGGGCTTCTGCTCTTCTATGCCAGGAAGATGATCAACCTCTGCTGGGAGAAACGTGCTCCACCTTCACTCTTAGTGCTGGTTCACACTGGTGCGATGCCAAACATCGCACAGACATCGCATGTAATTCGCAGCGCACTGCCGTTCACATTACATGCGATGTCTGTGTGGTGCGATATCAGCCATAGAGTATAGTATGGCTGATATCGCACCGCATTCGGTGCAAACACGCACAGGACCCTTTTTTCTGTTCGGACCAGAATCAGATCGCATGTGTGTTCACACATATGCGATCCGATTCATGTCCGAACTGTCAGTTTGCAGTGCGATATGCGAGCTGAACTGGGGGTGTCATTAACAATGTATTGACACTCCCCAGCGATTCGCATATGGCACTGCGAATCCACTGCGTGTTCCCGCATCGCACCAGTGTGAACCGGCACTCTATGGAAAACACGCATAAATAATGTCTTGCCTCTTTACAAAGGAACCGGAATAGGGGTTGCCAAAGAAATATGATAGAGTGTGGGCCAATGGTTGGCTGAGGCCTCCACAGCAACAGCTGATTGAATGAAAATGTGAAAATAATTGTGGATACTTTAGGAGCCCTTCCTATTGTAATTTTTACTTTGGTTCTATTTGTTTTTTGTTTTGTTTTTTTCTGCTCTTGTCCCTTTTTGTCTCGACCGGTAGCCATGATTTCTAGTTACTCCAATTGAGCAAGAGCCAACGTAGTAATTTAGGATATGACGTGCTGCAGCTGTTTGAAATTTATGTTGGATACAATGCACTATGCCGGCTGGCACTGACCCGTGTGGGTCATGTTTCAATGCTGTGGCAGGTTAACTATTTGTCTGTCGGTAAATGTTGTATGTTTTAATACTCAATAAAAAGATTAAAAAAAAAAAAATGACTTGTAAACTCAATCAGGTGTAGCTCATCACCATCTCAATTGTGCACACTGACATTTGCAGTGTGATTTTTTTTTTTTTTTCTCCCCTGTAGGATTATCAGTTCAGGTGCGATTTGCAGTGTCATAGACTTAACAAATTTGCACCTGAATGAAATTGCACCACACTCTTTTTACAAATCGCACTAAAACCGGCCCCCCCACATACAGAATGTGAACCTGTTCAGTCTGCGGACTTAAGGGTATCAGTTTTAGTATTGGAGCATTTGCACAAGTTCTCGTACAAAGGCTAAAGCTGGCCATACACCATACAATTTTCTTATTCAGTTTTCTTTAGATTTACCTTCAACTATATAATAGAAGGGCCTGCCTGATTGCATACAAATTGAAAGTGTTTAGGTATGACCTCCTATTAGATGGTTTTGGTAAATCTAAAGGAAAGTTGCACAAGGAAATTGTATAATGTATGGCCAGCCTTAGTATCTGTGCAATGCTAATGGGCAGACTTGTGTAGCAGCTGTGGCTCCCAGGCACTCTGTATGGTTATATGCCCCTATATACATCTGTGTGCAAAAACCTTACTTAGAAATGTGTGTTTGTGAAATGACGTCCATGTGTAATCATCAGATCTGGAGATGATGTAAGATTATAGGTGTGCAGCATTTTCTGTAACAGTAAGGTCCCTTTCACACATGTGGTCCGCCTGTCAGTTTTTTCAGGCAGACCTGAACAGACGATCCATGCAGTTCTATGGAGTTACGGATGTCCGTGGTGACATGTCCGCTGACATCCGATCCGCTCCGCTAAATCCAGACGGATGGAAACCCTATTTTTTTTTTCCATCCGTCTATCGGATTAAAATGGACAGGCGGTCTGTTTTTCATCCGATTCCCCATAGAGGAGGACAGAGATCTGACAGGTCCGTGTCTGCACAATGAGCAGACACGGACCTGTCATCCGCCGGCTAAGCGGAGCGATCCCTGCTGAGCAAGCAAAGTCCGTCAAAATGGATTCGCATGTGTGAATGGGGCCTAATCTGTGTAGAAATACACCACGTTTGGGGTTTCCAGGCACAGGGAATACAGGCGTGTTTTACAATCTACATTTGTGTGCATATGACCCCCCCCCCCCCTACACACCTACTAAGCTGTTAAATGTTTAGTCAGAAGGGTGTGAACCGACCAGGAATTTCTGTCATTTCCCTAGATTACAGCTAAGAATGTCATTTTACTGGTTTTCTTGCCTGTTGGCACTTTAATGGCATTTTATGATTGAAATGTCTCACTTTGATTGGCTAATAATCCATACCTACTACTTTTGATCCACCTGCTGTTTTATTTAAGGACTATTTTAGGAAAAGTGGAAAGCAGTGAAAGTGAATCGTCTATAAAAGGAATTTCTGTAGGAAATCTCTGTGCAGAACAAGGCAGAGGTAGAACAGTCGATGTATTATGTTCATGGTGGAGAGGGCCGAGACAGACTAGTGCCAATCTGTTATCAGACTCCCCTTTGTTAGGAATGGACAATCCTTCCCATACACCAATGCCAACAGCAACACAGTAAAAACAAGCATTCGTTTTGTGGCCTCTTGAAAAGAATGTCGTGTCTTGCTGATCATACACGGAGTTGAGTTATTTTAGATTAATTCAAGAAAATCTGCAACATTTCCATTGATTTCTAACTTTTCTGAAATATGTCCATAGACTAGAGTTGGCCATGTTAAAGTGGTTGTAAACCTCCAACATGAAATCTGAGCAAAGCATTTCGCTCTATAGTGTGTACTTGTCTCAATCCAGAGCACTAAGGCCTGGTTCACACCTAAGCATTTTTTAAGTGCGTTTCCAGTTTTGCAGAAACGCACTACATTCCATTTAACATGGTTTACTATGGATGTAGTTCCCATCTGTGCAATTTTATGGAAAGAGCCAGGCATTTTTTTTCTGGTTTTTGGTTCTATAGACTTCGATTGATCAAAAACGTGTATTAAAAAACGCAAAATTCACCTGGTATATGCAACCTGCGTAGGAGTGAACCAGGCCTTAGTGTCATTTCTGTCTGCTGCTTATGCTGGCCATACACTATACGAAAAATCAGCCAAAGTTCAGGCGTTTAGACAGTTCGTTCATTTTCCGGCCAGTTAATGGGCACAAAATCGATTGTCGTTGGGGCGTTTTTTGAGTTGAAAAAAGAACGAGTTTTGAAATTTTCTGCCGAACGATAAATTGAAAGGTTAATGTGTTTCCCTTCCGAACTGTCTGCATAGGTATATGTAAAAAAACGAACAAAAAAAGCGTTAATTTATGTCCACTGAACGATTTATCGGTCATTACATGATTGCACTATCGTTTGCAGTCACGGACGAAATGTCTGTTTTTCGAAAATGGGTTCGGCCGATTTTTCGTATAGTGTATGGCCAGCATAAGTCCCTTCTGACAAGGTTTCCTGACGCCAAGAGAAAATTGGTTACGGAGAGGGAGCTCCAGCTGATTGACAGCCTCAGCTCTGTTGCTGTGTGTAGGGGGTCTGTCCCTTCCCTCCAATCAGCTCTTGGAGCTCTCCTCACTGAGCTCTGCAGTGTGTATTTTCAGCTCTCCACCCCCTTTTTTTTTTCCTGACAGCCCAGGCAAGCTGTATAAATTCTGGACTTTGAATGGATGTAGAAACGATAAGACTGCAGATAAACAAATACAACTTCTGTAGGAGGATTTGTTTAATCTGTGTATCACCTGAAGCCAGTCACTTCAATGGGTATTTTGGAAGGGTTTTTATCCTCTTCCTGCCTGCGTTGTTGCCAAAAGATGGCTACAGCGCGGGCTTACTTTGCTGGGAGGCAGTTATAAGATGTCCTCCCATGATCATGCTGCCACGTGCCCCCCTGCGGTACACAGGCGACGTCCTCTGTGTTTGCTGAGTCTTTTGGACTCGCCTAATCATTGATCGGGGTAACGGGCCAATCACAGCGGCCCTTTACCATGTGATCAGCTGTGTCCAGTAACAGCTGATCACGATGTAAACACAAGCCAGTTATCGGTTCTCCTCTCCTCACACTGACAGTGTGAGGAGAGCTGATAACCGGCATGGGTTAAAGGGACATCTACACTGATAATCAGGGCAGTCCCAACAGTGCCCATCAGTGCAACCTCATCAGCACACATCAGTGAAGGAGAAAATTTACCTGTTTTCAAAATGTTCGGTCTTTTTTTTTCGTTTGTTTAGCAAAAAATAAAAAACCCAGTGGTGATTAAAGAAAGCTCTATTTATGTGAAAAAATGATAAATTTCATATGGATATAGTGTTGCATGACCGCGCAATTGTCATTGTCAAAATTGGCCTGGGCAGGAAGGAGGTAAAGGTGCCAAAGGTGCCCAGTAGGCAAGTGGTTAAAGGTTAAGTCCAGCCAAAATGAATATGTCCGCTTATTCCAGGACAAATCTCGGGAGCCAGGTAATGCAGGTATTTGCAGCTGGTGCCAAACTCCTGAGATTTGCTCTGGTTGTTAGGAGCTGGCTCCAAACAAAGAAAAATCCTGCTGGCCTCTGGCTTGAACAGAATTCTATATTAATTTGACCAGCTCTGTTTTACCCAAAGATGGTGGGTTTTGTCAGACCCTTGCTTCCTTGTCTTGGGATCTTTCACCCGTAGCGTTCCTTCTACCTGGGAGTTCTGGGTGTTTCTGCCCATCGTTGTTCAGGCACGTCTTGTTACATTCTGTATAATTTTAAAATAAATTACAAATCAATCAGGGAGAATAATTCTAGTCTTCCAGAATAGATGGGTGCTTTTTATGAGACCCAAGTGAAGCGTTTGTACTAGAGCAGCACGATTCTGGCCAAAATGAGGATCACAATTTTTTTGCTTAGAATAAAAAGATCACGATTCTCTCACAATTCTCGCAACGTAAAATCTTTCACATTATACAAAAAAATGGGCCAACTTAGTGGGGGTGTTTAATGAATTAAAAAAAAAAAAAAAAAATTGCATTTGAAAGGCCGCTGCGCAAATACAGTGTGACATAAAATATTGCAACAACCACCATTTTATTTAAAAAAAAAAAATGTATGTGTGTATATGTATATGTATGTGTATATATATATATATATATATATATATATATATATATATATATATATATATATATATATATATATATATATATATATATATATATATATATATATATTAATATAATATTTGGGGGTTCTAAGTAATTTTCTAGCAAAAAAAAATATTTTAACTTGAAACCAACAAATGTCAGTAAAAGGTTTAGTGTTTTATAGAGCTGGGGAAAAAAAATCGAGTTGAGAGGTCAAATCGATTCAAAATTTAAGCAAATCGATTTTTTTTTTTTTTTTTTTTTACCGCGCCAGTCCTGAGGAGCTGCGGGCATGAGTTTTTAAGTGAGGCCGCGGCTTCTGCCTAGTCTGCAAGCCTGGACGCCGTGGACTAGGCCGAAGCTGCTGCCTCGCCTAAAAAAAAAGTCCTGCCCGCAGCTCCTCAGGACCGGCGCGGTGTCCAAAAAAAAAAAACTATTCGAATCGTGAATCAAGTTTTAAATCGCAGATTTTTTTTTTTTTTTTTGAGGAAATCGCCCAGCCCTAGTGTTTAAGTGGTTAAACTTTTTTCAATTACACAAAGTCTATTCCATTGAAAAATTGTTTATAAAATTGTTTATAAACAATGTTTATACTTAAGCTCAGCTGATAAATAATGCTTTGATTCTTGGCAGACTGCCCAGTTTTTTTCTTCCTTTCTTTTGGGCTGTGGCTTCAGAAGAGCAGAGAGAATTCTTTGCATAGAAAGAATTGTGAAACACTTTAATCAAGATCGCGATAACGATTCTTGACGATTAATTGTGCAGCTCTAGTTTGTACCATAAATAGGTTTTTACTGACAAAAAATTGGCAAACAGATGAAAAATATCTGCAGATCGACTTCTCACTTTTTGGCGATGCGTAGACCTGACGTACTTGTGAGTTTGGATGATTTTTTTTTTTTTTCACCATTTCCGTAGATTTTTCTGATTCAAGTTATGTGTTTGTAATCCATTAGCCACAATTTCCAAACTTCATGGAAGAATCTTTTGCCATCTACATCACTGTAAAGGTTTGATAAGGAATTTCAGACAGTGGGGTCAATTCGATAAGAGTGAAATATTGACTGAAAAAATGCATTAAAATAACACACGTGCGGAAACAAATTGTACAATTCACTAAGAATTTGCCGGTAAATGGCTCATGTGGTAATGACTGGATATTTTCATGCGGTAAGTTATTGCACAGTAACTGGTTAAGGAGTGGGCTGGGAAGCCGACTTCCGCGTCCTTAACAATGGATGACTCGCCCCATGCCAAAATTAATTTATAAAAAAAACAGCAAGGGGTTGTAAAGGTCCCTCCCCATTGTTATAAAAAAAAAAAAAAGTCATACTTTCCTCTGTGCAAGGGTTTTGCACAGTGCGGCCCCGATCCTCCTCTTCTGGGTCCCCTCAGTGACGCTCCTGGCTCCTCCTCTTCTCAAGTGCCGTATTCCATGGAGGCACTCGGCCCCGCCCCCGGGTCACTGGATTTGATTGACAACAGCGGGAGCCAATGGTTCCCGCTGCTATCAATCCAGTGAGGACCCGAGACGGCGACTGGAGCTGCTGGGCTCATCCCCATTGCTGGAACGATCAGGTTCAGGTAAGGAAAGGGGGGGTATACCTTGGTTGTGGTAGCAGCTGCTGCCCTTACCGAGATATCCATCTTTAAAGTGCCAGCGTATATTTACCGGTCCGGCCGGTCCACCCGGGGGGGGGGGGGGGGGGCACGCACCCCTATGCTGTATCTGAGCAATACTGCATGTTATACAGCCAGCAAAACCCTGTTGATAAATATTGCATCTTTTTAACTTTCTGTTCTGTTTCTGAATTGGACTTAACGTCCTTGTAATTATATTGAGTTCAGCGCTAGAGTCCGGGTCTGCCACTGAAGTCATGTTGGCGCCCATTATTGTGACCTGGGACCCAGACTGTCCCATTACTACCGATTTAGGAAAGTACCCTCTCCAACCAATATACATAATCCGATACAGTGGTGCTATAACATTCAAAACCCAATAAAGAAAAAAAAAAAAAAAATCTTTTCAGAAATAAATAGTAAAAAAAACGAAATTTAAAATAACGTCCAATCCAACTTAAACACTCAGTGTCCCCTTGTGAGTCACTAAAGTGTTCACTCTATAATCTTCATATATAAATATGTGTGTTCTTGATGGCAGTGGACCCTCACAAAAGGCCACGTGCTCCGTGATACCAACTCCCCACAAGACCGGGGAAAATTGCTTCTCCTGATCGGCATAATCTGCTTTTACTTTTAATGCTTCACTCCCACAGCAAGACTCTGGACATCAACTCTCTGAAACACAGCAAAGATCACTCCTAGAAAAAAAGAGAGAGAGAGAGAGAGAGAGACTGTACTATTGTGGATCATCTTTTTAATTTGCATTGGAAGATTTGGTGTTTTGTGAAGATTCACTGCAATTAAGAAGACACATATTTTTATATGAAGATTATATCATTTGGACACTTTTTAGTGAATCACGAGTGGACACTGGGTGTTTAAGTTGGATTAGACTTTATCGAAAATGATAAACTAAATATAATTTTATCTGAAAAGTTTTTGTTGGATTGGGTTTTGAATGTTAATGCACCACAGTACCAGATTATTTATATTTGTTGGACACTTTATTCTTTAAAGTGTTACCAAACCCACGACAGTAAAATCATTCTGTATATACAGTTAAGCATACTTGTTATACTCACTGTGGAACCTAAGTGGTTAATCCTTTCCATTGTGATCCTGTCTTCTCTGATCCTCCCCTTCTTCCACTGTCCCCGCTCCATCTCCTGATAGAACAGAGGCTTGGGGACAAGCTGCACAGTTTGGTGCATTGTGTTTATTTATTTATTTATTTTTTTTTGGGGTGAGTGCATGTGATTAGCACAGAGCCAATCAGCACTATCCAGACAGAGGGTCGGGGGTCCTGCAGCCTTAAAGGACAGCCAGAGCAGAATGAAAACTCTTTCTACAAGCTTTACCCAGACTCTGATAGAAGTCACAAGACTTCTCTAACTGCTGATGAGAAAAGGTATTTAGCAGTTTATATTTACTAAAAAATAATTGCATTTCTGTGTACTGTGGGAGACCGGATATAGTGAATGCAGGGTCCTGGGTTTAGTAACGAACATATTAAAGCAGAGGTCCGCCCACCACCAATAATCGGACACTTGCCTGTCCTGGAGTCCAGCGATGTCGGCAACGCAGCTGATGTTTCCATCAGCTGTCGGGTGCTGATGCCACCATTGCAGCTAAGGGAACCTGGCAGTGTAGCCTTACTGCTTCACGCCAGTAACCCTACTGCACATGCGCGAGGCTCTGCTCCTCTCACCTACTGGCCCGGCGACGGGGAGGAGGATGGAGCCAAGCGGTGACGTCAATAGCCGTGGCTCCCGGAAGTGGGAACAGGATACCTGTCAAAGATGGGTATCCTGTCCCCCCCCCTCTCCCCTGAAAGGTGCCAATTGTGGCACCGGAGCGGGGGATGGGGGAGACAATTGAGCGGAAGTTGCACTTTTGGGTGGAACTCCGCTTTAAGGGGGCAGCAGTAACCTACTTTTTGTGGCGCAGAGGTGAAATTATTGAGTATTATTAGTGCACAATAATCTTGTTTGGAGGATATGTTTAACCATTTAACCATTTCCAGACTGCCGCACGCCAATAAACATCCTTACTTTGAAAGGGGATGTCATTGTTATGGCAGCAGCTAGCTGCCATAACACCGGTATCCTCTTGCTCGGCCACGGTCCAGTTTCCGATAATAGTGGTCACTGGCGGATTTGCCGCGAGATCACTTTTATAGGCGGCGGGAGAGGGCCCGCTGCGCTCCAGTGCCCTCCGCCGCTTACCGGAGCCGTCGGCAGCGGCGGAGGTAATTGGAACTTCAGCCTTGCTGGGCATGGAGACGAGTGTGGGGAAGATGGCCCCCGCCTGTCTCCATAACAATGCAGGGCGGAAGCGACATCAAAACATCATTTCCGCCCTTAGCTCTTAAAGGGCCATTTTTTTTTTTTAAATGACAAATTATTATTTATTTATTTTTATTGCATTTAAGTGTAAATATGAGATCTGATGTCTTTTTGACCCGAGATCTCATATTTAAGAGATCCTGTCATGCTTTTTTTCTATTGCAAGGGATGTTTACATTCCTTGTAATAGGAATAAAAGTGACACAATTAAAAAAAAAAAAAAAAAAAAGTGTAAATATAAAAGGTAAAATAAATAATACATTTTTAATTTTTTTTTAAATGCGCCCAGTCCCACTGAGCTTGCGTGCAGAAGCGAACACATATGTGAGTAGCGCCTGCATATGAAAATGGTGTTCAAACCACACATGTGAGGTATCGCTGCGATCAGTAGAGCGAGAGCAATAATTCTAGCCGTAGACCTCCTGTGTAACTTAAAACATGCAACCTGTAGAATTTTTTTTAAACGTCGCCTATGGAGAATTTTTTTAAGGTAAAAGTTTGTCACCATTCCACGAGCCGGAGCAATTTTGAAGCGTGACATGTTGAGTATTAATTTACTCGGGGTAACGTTCTCTTTCGCAATATAAAAAGAAAAAAAAAAAAAAAGGGGGCTAACTTTACTGTTTTATTTTATTTAATTCAAAAAAGTGTATTTTTTCCAAAAAAGTGCGCTTGTAAGACCGCTGCGCAAATACGGTGTGACAGAAAGTATTTCAACAACCGCCATTTTATTCTCTAGGGTGTTAGAAAAAAAATGTATAATGTTTGGGGGTTCCAAGTAATTTTCTAGCAAAAAAAAGTTTTTAACTTGTAAACAACAAATCTCAGAAAAAGGCTCGGTCCTTAAGTGGTTAAAGGACTTTTAGTTACATTTAAAAAAAAAAAAAAAAATCTTAGGTGGGGGGAGGGTTAGTGTGTGTCCAGAAATCAGTTTTGAAAAGGAGGATTATCTGGGGTTAGTAAATCCCAAACACATATTTTTGCTACCAGTAGTTTGTTGGAGTAAAATTGGTACTTGGTTTGTCCTCAGTTAACAAGGACATAATACTATATTGGCAAACACTGATGTACTGGAGATTAGAGGCCTCTTTTACCCTATTCAGTGATGTATTTATTTACAGAAGGTCACTAACCTTGGCACACGCTCGTTAGATTTTCATTATAGCTGGTTTCTTGGATGAGCAAAATTCACCAATACCTGCCTGATTGGTTATAAAGTGAGTGCACTGGTAAGGTAGGATTTCACAATACATAGTTTTATTGGTGTATTTATTTCATTCTGTGTGACCAAATATAAGAAAAAAAATATGAACGGTGTGTGGCCAGCCAATTTAATCTGACTATTCATACTTCTGCATTAAAGAGTACATGTGTGTTTGTCTGTGTTTTTTTTTTTTTTTTTTTCCCGGAACATGCTAACATAAGAAAATGCACAAAACACTCTTAAAATTTGTGTTTTGGACTCTTGCACATGAGCTGGCTGAGGCAAATTGGCGTAATTCCTGGCGAATTACCATTGCCCTGGCAAGCTCTGGTGCAGCGTACAGCCTGGTATTGACGTGATTGGCTGTGCGCTGCTGTGCTTGTGTACAGCGCAATGCTATTGTAAACCTGATCGCAGCATACAGGTGTATGAAAAAAAAAAAAAAATAGAAAATGTTTGTTTTTTTTTTTTTGTATGCTGTACTTGTGTTTACAATTGCACTACTTTATACATAAGTAAAGTACAACTTGGCCATTCGTGTCAATGACAGGCTGTACGCTGCCACCCAGGTTGTCCGGGCTGAGGAAATTTGGCAGGGATTAGCAAAGAACGGGCTCAGCCGGCTTATGTGCAAGAGCCCTTTGAGAACCAATAACAGATTGGCCTTTCATATCATGTCAAGCAAAGGTGTTTGTCCCATTTATCTGTAAAGCTTGGTACACACGATTTTGTTTTTTGTTTTGTTTTTGTTTTTTTTTTTTCTGTTCAACCCAGCAGGTTGAATGAAGAATAAAAACTGTCATCTGCGGTTGGAGCTTCTGTACTCGCTATGCAAAGTAAATACAGCGACCTCCCCCCGGACAGGGGAAAGTCCCCCCAGCCAGAACACTCCGATCAGCGCTTTCTGCCATTGGCTGAGATTAGGAGTTGGTCGGCTGCTGGTTTTCTAGCATGCTTGTCCGACAAAAGCCGGCTAAACGGCTGGCTTCTGGTGCTTCTGGTGGTTCCTCACAAACGGCTCTTGTGTACTGGGTTTAATCTTTTTCCCTTTCACAATGGACAGTTTAAGTGGAAGTCTCACAAAGGCTGCCTTACTTCCTACCTCATTTCGGTGCTAATGGTAAACATTTACAACCCCTTTAAAAGCAGAAGGTTTTTATCTTAATGCATTCTATGCATTAAGATAAAACGCTTTCTGTGTGCAGCAGCCCACCTAACACTTACCTGAGGTCCCTCTCTGTCCAGTGATGTCCACGAATGTCTCAGCCGTCCGATATTCTCCTTCCTGATTGGCTAAGACACAGTAGCGACACCATTGGCTCCCACCTCTGTCATTTAAAGTCAGCTAGCCAATCGGGGGAGAGGGGGTGAGGGCCAGGTCAAGGCTCCATGTCTGAATGGACACAGGGAGCTGTGACTCAGCTCAGGTGCCCCCATAGCAAGCTGCTTGCTGTGAGGTCACTGAACAGGTGAGAGGTGCCAGGAGCACCGAGAAGAGGGACCCGAGAAGAGGAGGATCGGAGCTGCTCTGTGCAAATCCACTGCAACAGAGCAGGTAAGTATAACATGTTTATTTTTATAGGAAAAAAAAAGAGACTTTACAATCACTTTAATAATTGAAATACCAAACATGCTTTTTGGATTACATTAAAACAAACTAAAAACGCCTTTTAGAAAAAGATTATATCTACAGCTCATGGTATATTGGCTATACCACACTGGGGGTCTATTGGAGAAGAAGGCCTGCTGGACAGTGAGAGGAATGCTATTTTTACTTTTGGTGGTCAGTGGGAAGAATGCCTCTCTCTTACAGACAGATCACATAATCATTGGTGTCAGTGGCTTCACTGGTCCCTTTCTGCTGGGAAAATGATGTCAAACCCCTATAGCAGGGATATGCAATTAGCGGACCTCCAGCTGTTGCAGAACTACAAGTCCCATGAGGCATAGCAAGACTTTGACAGCCACAAGCATGACACCCAGAGGCAGAGGCATGATGGGACTTGTAGTTTTGCAACAGCTGGAGGTCCGCTAATTGCATATCCCTGCCCTATAGGCTTCAGGGTTCCACAAAACTGTGGTTGAGAGATGCTGTACTATAGAGTTGTACAGGCATGATCTGATTGCTCTTCAGCATTTCTTTTGGCCAATGAGTCCCCAAACACAAATGGTTCTGCTTCTACATAGAACAAGGGTCCTTTTCTGTAGCGTTCTGGCAGGGGACAGGCTCTCTCACACTCGCTGCATCTACTTTCGGAAGAGAAGAAGCTGTAAACTTTGAAAACCTTTTAGTTTTCATGTACCTCATATGTATCTAGTAGTGTTAACATTCCCATTGCACACTTTCCTGAATAAGGCTTAGGAGTAACGGGTGCTGAAGCAACAACCAGCTGGAACTGGGAGACCTGACAGTTTCTATGCAAATTTTCACCAGCACACCATGGATCGTTAAACAGCGCCAAAATCTTTATTGAAGAACGATCACGAAAGACATAGTGCAATGTTTCGGAGTCACGCAGGTCCCCTTCGTCAAGCATGTGATGCTTAATAAAGGGGTCCTGCACAGCTCTGAAACATTGCTTCTATCACATCTTCTATGATGTGATCGTTCTTTAATAAAGATTTTGGATGCTATTCGAACGGTCAGTGGTGTGCTGGAGAATATTCTGTATACATATGATCTCATATGTATCTAGCTGATTTAAACTGAAAGTTCAATTATGCTTTTAAGTGCCATTAAATCCATTTCCACTATTTCATCAAAAATGCTAAATCAACTTTCATTACCAGACAGCTTTTCCATAGTGCACTTTGAGGTTGGGGATGGAGCAAGCTGGAAACCTTTTTATGTAGCCTGTAGACATCACTGCAGCAAGTTATGTATTTGTGTCTGCACAGCGTCATTTTTATGCTGTTGCAGTCATCTGTCCAAAAAATATAAATGTAAACCCCTATTTGTATTTTAAAGAAAAAATGTTAATAAAATGAAAGCAATGCCTTTTCATTCTTGTAAAGATGGAGGCATGGTTTATGCAACTGACAGCCTTGCCCTCAGACCTGCAAGTCTATGTATATGTGTCACTTGGGGTGGCCAGCAGTGGAGAAGAAACTTCCATCAATCATGCCTGCTGGAGCCTCCAAGTTGCCACAGCTGATCATGTAGGGCAAAGGGGAGAAGAATGTCCTTCAGGCTGGAGCCGCACTGCATGCTGATGAGTCACATGGGGTGCTTTTCAGAGGCCAGATGAGGAGGTAAACAGCTTCCTAAGGGAGGAATAGGAGCACATGGGCTGAGAGGTGCTATGAGGGGGGGGGGGGTCTGATATTATAACATTGCCACTCACAATCTTTAACTGCTTCAATACTGGGCACTTTCACCCCCTTCCTGCCCAGGCCAATGTTCAGCGCTGTCTCAATTGGAAATGACAATTGCGTGGTCATGAAATGCTGTACCCAAAAAATTTATAAATTTTGTTTGAGACAGATCGAGCTTTCTTTTGGTGGTATTTAATCACCACTGAGTTTTTTTTTTTTTCTTATTTACAAATTTTTGTAACAAACTAATTTTTATGCGGCACTGACATGAGATACTGATGGGCAGCCTTTATGAGCACTGATAGGTGGCACTGAAGGGCAGCACTGGTGGGCACCGCTGGTGGGACTGACCTGGTAATCAATGCACGAATTATCAGCATAGACCCTCCCTGTCAGGAGAGCCTTTTATGGTCTCCCCTCTACTTACATGCTGTCAGCGTGAATAGAGGAATGCCGATAACCAACACTTTTAATTTACACTATGATCAGCTGTGATTGGACACAGCTGATCACATGGTAAAGAGCCTACGTCTTTACTGTGATCGGAGATGCGGTGTGTCCGAGCGATACACCGCATCACCAAACGCCACGCTGATCCATTTACAGCCATTTGCATCCACTTCCGTCAACATCCATTTTTTGGAACAGATCCAAGCCCTATTTTTCTTTAGTTAAAAAAATGGATTGGATGAAAAACGCATGTAATCGGACAAAGGGTCCATTTTTGCATGAAAGAATGGCTCTGGGACTCAAGTGGTCAGGGACTCTTTAGCTGGAGGATGAAAAAAACTGATGTACAAATGGACAAAATCTTCAGTCACTTTTTTCCAAAGAAAAAATTTATGAGCAGTCCTAAGGCCCCTTTCATACTCGTGCAACTTTTCCTGCGACTCTGGACATCTGAGTCGCATGACAAGTCGTACCCCATGATTCCCAATGATAACCATTCATATCTGTGTGACTTCAAAGTAGTCCCTGTACTACTTTGGTCCGACTTTGATGCGAGTTGAGGTCCATAGACCTCAAGTTTACACAGACATTCCCTGAAATTGCTGTAAAATCGCACAACTTTTAAATTGTGGCACTGTGAAACGGGCCTAAGGTTTATTCACTTCTAAAGGGATGCAGACACTGCAACTTTTCTAACCAAAACGTAGAAGGTGCACCAGCTGATTAGTGATGAATTTGACAATCCCATTTAGAATCACTGTACACGGGACATTTTCTAACAATTCCATCCAGGCAGAAACTGGTAGGAATTGCAGATTGAGTGGGGATGAAGAATTTTAAGCACCGTAGTTTGTCACCATTCCACAAGCATGCACTATTTTAATGCATGACATGTTAGGTATGTGTTTACTCGACTTAACATCATCATTCATATTATACATAAAGATTGGGGTATTGTGTTTTTAATAATAATAAAAAAAAAAAAGTGTATTTTTTTCCAAATAATTGCGTTTGAAAAACCGCTGAGCAAATACTTTGTGAAAAAAAAAAAAAATATATTGCAACAATCGCTATTTTATCCTCTTAGTTCTCTGCTAAAATGTATGTATGTATGTATGTATGTTTTGGGGCTTTTAAGTAATTTCTAGCAAAAAATAATGATTTACACTTTTAAACAAAAAGTTCCAGAAAAGGCCTGGTCAGCAAGTGGTTAAAACAATAAAAGATACTGAAAGAAATACAAACAATATAAAATTGAGGTTTAAAGACACTTTAATGATAAAAGGTGA
The DNA here is from genome assembly GCF_042186555.1 of Aquarana catesbeiana. Taxonomy (NCBI): domain Eukaryota; kingdom Metazoa; phylum Chordata; class Amphibia; order Anura; family Ranidae; genus Aquarana; species Aquarana catesbeiana. The sequence goes on along the minus strand of NC_133329.1, from coordinate 329,336,306 downwards.
TGAAACTTTTCTAATAAATGATACTATTCCTGTATTTTGTGTGATATGTATTCATACAAACCTGGTTGTGGCGTCTAAGAACTTTTGATATTTCTGGCTGTTAATATATTAACACCAAGGAAGTTATTTTCTACAAATACTTTAGTGTGTGATGTCGTTGCCATCCAGTGTCTAGACTTTACATCGGTTGATTCTGCCTTATTTTACTAGTTACTGTTCCTTTACTTAGGATAATGTGATCTTTTGCTTCATGGTTGCATCATATAACTGTTGGATAATAATGAACCCAGGAACTGCTTCAACTTCCTTCAAGAAATTATGTAAACTTGGGGAAATATGTAACTAATGTTTGGCAGTTAAAGTTCATCAATGCCCAGACTATGGGCAGTAAACTAATAACAATCTTGACATGCTATACAGAGCTTTAAATGAGTCCTATGGTCACAGCGTACACTTTCATTTTTTTACATCAGCCTTGTAATAGCAATAAAAAACAATAGGTATTTTTCACAATCTGATATAATCTTGCTTGAAAAATCTAATTTCATGTTGTGAGTTCTGCCTGTCCGCTGGCCATCTCTTTCCACAACTTCCTGGATTACTTTGCTGTGCAGCTTCTTTTCTGCTGTTTTCAATTTCTAAAGACTACATATCACCCGTTAGACATATCAACTTGATGGTGCAGCGCATATACAATAGTGAGCTGATGGTTCCCTATCATTTTGCACTTTCTGTGGTCCTCTAGGGGACATATAGGCCTTTTTCCATCTCGCTCCTATTGTGTTTTATATAACATTGGTACTGCAATGACTGGGTATCTCACCTACCTTCACAGTGGATGATTTCTAGCTGCTAGACATTAGGGCTCTGGCAAATTTAGGTCCTGGTGGACTCATCTGTGCATCATGGCCTACAGGATAGGGGATGACATAGATTTGGAGATCCAGACTGCGTTTACAAGGGATCAGGGCCCAGAGGGAACTGATAATGAACAGATTAAAAAACTCTTTAAACAGCATAAAAAATTAAGTATTAGATATCTAAATCGCAAATGGGACATTTCTTCGTTGGAATCCCATATTCAATTGGTGTTATCCCAAGGGGCTTGCGTGAAAAGGTGGTGCCTGCAGAACATATGCACACACCTAGATTCATGGAAAAGTGGAAGGCAAAATGTCTGGCGCATGGGCTGTTGGTTTTTCAACTGATAGTCGATGAAGAAAAAGCTCAGTTAGATGAGTTTATAATAGAACTGGAACAGAGTAGCAAAGTACTGGTCTCTTACGGGAGAAATCTGATTTTGAGAAATACAATGATATACTCAAAAAGGAAATAGAGGAAACTCTGAAGCATCTTATGACAAGAAAACAGCATAAATTTAGACAATTCAGATGATTTTGAAAAAGGTGATGTCTTTGATCTCACAGTACCCAGGGGACGGAGCCAGTATAGGCATAATAGACCTAGATCTACCACCTGCTCCAGAAATAGACAGCATTCCTCAGCTAGTGAAAACGGTGACAATATCAAAACTGTTAGTTTTGTACATATGGAGGAGGCTGAAGTTACAAGCCTTGGGCCTTTTGGGTGATTTTCCCAAAGAGGAGGGAAGATTGGACATAAAAGGCAGAGGAAGAGGAAGGGAAGGCAACACCAGGGGGACATTTCCCAAAACTCAAAAGCAGTTAAGAACACGCAGTACAATGCATTAGAAGGGTGTGAAACCCTCGCTCCATCAGTGCCCCCTACATACGATATGAGGGTGATTAATCTAGCAAAATTCCCACTCGAGGAAAGACACATTAACCTTTTAAGCAAGAAGCTGTCCTTCTCTCCATCAGCGTCTATGGATGAGTTCACAGTATATAAATATATTAACCTTTTTGCGCAAGGCGAATTTTCGCATCTGGCATACTGGCCACAAGGACAGTACTCAAACAGGTGATTCGTCACCTGTGAACCTTGAAGATGAGGAGGAAAGGGCTGCCTTGGAGAACTTGGTAGCTCTCCTGGATGAACAGATGGGTTCTGAGGACGAATCTGACTCTGATAAAAATTATGAGACCCAGTAGCCTTTTATATTCTACTAAAATGCCTCCTTTTGTACAAGCATCACTGGATGAAGGTCTTTCTTGATCTTGTTAAAGATGATCTTAATAAAATGGACTGGTCATGACGTGGCCTCGACTATTTGTCCAGTGAAGGAAGGAAGGCAATGTATGAGTTGGAGCGGGCAACGGATTTGATAGTCAAAAGTAGTGATAAGGGGTTAATGTGGTCTTACTGTCTAGTGACCTATATGAAAGGCAAATTCTCAAAAAGTACACCCAAGGGAGTGGAAAAATGGACTTTGTAGGCATCAATCATAAAATTCAATGAGTATTTTATTATACAAGGAATACAAAAAAACAAAAACATAAACATTTTAAAACATTGCAGTATATTGCAAAGCAGTAGCTGATACTCTCTCACACATAAATATGAGCAACAAATGAGACATCAAACAAGTGTAGCTCTACATGTTTCGCAATTGAATGCTTCTTGAGCCACTGTATATATACGTCATTTTTTTAAAGATGGATATCTCGGTAACGGCAGCAGCTGCTGCCACAACCGAGGTATCCATCTTTAGGGCCGGCGTTTCTGTACACGATAATGGTGGTCTCTGCGGCGGGATCACCGTTATCGGCGGCAGGAGAGGTGCCACCCCCCCTCCCGCCGCTCTCCCGCGCCCTCTGCCGCTTACCGGAGCCGTCGGTAGCGGCGGAGGAGATCGGGACCTGTCACCGCTGAGGTACTGAGACGAGTGAGGCCAAGATGGCCCCCACCCATCTCTATACCATGTGACGGCCGGAGCGACGTCATTACGTCGGCTCCGCCTACTTCTCTTAAAGGCACAATTTTTTTTGTGTCATTTTTTTAAACGACTTTTTTTTTTTTTTTTTTTTTTTTTTTTTGCATTTTAGTCTAAATATGAGATCTGAGGACTTTTTGACCCCAGATCTCATATTTAAGAGGACCTGTCATGCTTTTTTCTATTACAAGGGATGTTTACATTCCTTGTAATAGGAATAAAAGTGATCCAAATTTTTTTTTTTTTTTTTTAAACAGTGAAAAAATAAATAAAATAAAGTAAAATAAATAATAAAAAAAAAAAAAAAAATTTTAATGCGCCCTGTCCCAACGAGCTCGCGCGCAGAAGCGAACGCATACGTGAGTAGCGCCTGCATATGGAAACGGTGGTCAAACCACTCATGTGAGGTATCGCCGCGACCGGTAGAGCGAGAGCAATAATTCTAGCCCTAGACCTCCTCTGTAACACAAAACATGCAACCTGTAGAATTTTTTTAAACGTCGCCTATGGAGATTTTTAAGGGTAAAAGTTTGATGCTATTCCACGAGCGGGCGCAATTTTGAAGCGTGACATGTTGGGTATCAATTTACTTGGCGTAACATTATCTTTCACAATATAAAAAAAATTGGGCTAACTTTACTGTTGTCTTATTTTTTTTTTTATTCAAAAAAGTGAATTTCTTCCAAAAAAAAAGTGCGCTTATAAGAACACTGCGCAAATACGGCGCAAAAAAAAGTATTGCAATGACCGCCATTTTATTCTCTAGGGTGTTAGAACCCCCAAACATTATATATTGTTTTTTTTCTAAGTAATTTTTCTAGCAAAAAAACCTGTTTTAAACATGTAAACACCTAAAATCCAAAACGAGGCTGGTCTTTAAGTGGTTAAAACATTGCAGTATATTGCAAAGCAGTAGCTGATACTCTCTCACACATAAATCAGAGCAGCAAATGAGACATCAAACAAGTGTAGCTCTACATGTTTCGTAATTGAATGCTTCTTCAGGAGCCTGTTTGAGTCACCTATGATAGGAAAAGAGAGAGAGAAGACAAACACCAAAATAATACACAATATTAATATTCACTTAAAGCCTTGTTAGTAATTCCTGCCATATTTTGGCGAATTTGTTCGGCACCTTTTTGTGCTGGTATGTGTGTTTCTCTCTAAGAAGTATCCTATTAACCTCCTGAACCCATTGTTGGGATGTGGGGGCAAGAGGGGAGATCCAATACTTTGCTATTAATTTCCTGTCCAAATATAACAGCCTCAGTATCGCTATGTATGTCTAAGGGGGATGCAGATCCTCCTCTAGTCCTCCCAGCAGGCAGGTGACTGGATTGGGTTGCAGTTGAGTAGTATAAGTAGATTTTTAATGATGTCTAGTACTCCCTGCCAATACCTAACTAGTTTGGGGCATCACCATAGCATATCAATTAATGTTCCTTGGGGTAACTGATATTTTGGACATAAAGGGGAGTCTCTTCTACCCCAGCTGTGTAGTTGTGTCGGTGTCCTATAGGAGCGATGCAAGATAAACAAGTGTGTCAGCTTTTGGACAGCTGACACAGAGACCAGGGAACCGGTCATCAGTATTTGATTCCTTCTATCTCCATCTATGGGGCCTACATCAGCCTCCCATTTTCCTCTGCAGGGCAGCAGATCCGGAGCTTGAATATGGGTAAGTAAAGAAGCATAGACGAGTCAACTAGTCTCAGGTTTGAGCCCCTATCCCGTGCTCTAATGGCATGTCATAGTTGTATAAACATAACGTATGGGCCAGCCAGTGGGAGGACTCCCCTCGTAGCTGATCAGAAGACTTCAGTGTCGTTCCATCATACAGATGTACAAGATATTTGACTCCAGCTCTCCGTCAATTGGTCCGGTTAGGAATTTTTTCTTTAATTCAGGATAGGAGGAGGAGTTCCATATGGGAGTAGACTCCAAGAAGCCTCCTAAACCCAGTCTAGCTTTCACTTCCGCCAATAGTTTTAGACGCAACCTTATTGTGGGACAGTGAGGTATCAGATCCGGGAGACCCTGCTTAAACTGGGACATGGCCAAATAAGCCACCATTGAAGGGATCACCAAGGTCCTGGAGGGGTCCAGCGCATCTGGCAGATTCCAGCCAGTGAGGTGTTGTAGTTGGGCAGCTAAAAAATATGTAAAGGCATGCGGTACTGCTAGTCCCCTCCCCCCCCAGTCCTTGGGATACTGGAGAGTGGTCAGTTTAACCCTAGCCATTCCATTTTTCCAATGCTCTATATAATGAATCCACCTGTTGAAACCATTAGCATGGTATCCACACAGGAGCATTGTGGAGGATATAGGGCAACTGGGGAGCCCAGACCATTTTTATTAGATAGCCTGACCTGTCACCAAAAAAAGGAAGTTTACACCAGTTTATGTTTGAATTTAGCTAGAATGGGCTTAAGGTTCAGGGATACACAGTTGGTCATATTGGTAGTCACCATTATGCCTAAATTCTTGCATGATCTCCACCTGTGTTGCTATTGCTGGCAGGGGCGATGGCAGAGGGTCTAACAATAGAAAAGTTGATTTGTGCCAGTTAATAGCAAACCCAGACAGCTGTCCAAACTGTTTAATAAGACGCATTACTATTTCCAGAGAGCCGGCAGTGTCCCCCAAATATATCAGAGTGCCATTGGCATAGAGGGAGAGCTTATCCTCCCTCCCACTCCGCCGAAACCCAACAACCTCAGGGGATGCCCTCACCCTCGCCACCAGAAGCTCCAATGCCAGAGTGAAAAGCAATGGCGAAAGCAGGCACCCTGTCTCGGTCCCCTATGTAAAGAAAAGGGGTGAGACCGGACATACACGGTTGAAACAATATACAACATTTCAGCTAGTTTTGCATAGTAAAAAAAAATATATCTTCCCTGTTCATCTATTCGAGACTGCAGCAGGTGAAAGGCAATGTCATTGGACATCAATATGCTTACAACCCTGGAGTAGGCTGTGTGCGTGGAGTGAAACTGAGTCTGATATCCTCTAGACCTTAGTAGTGGAATGGTGTCTTTTTGTAAGTGTGTTTCTTGTAAACACTATAGCCGATTTGTAAGGCTTCAACGCAGAGAATAGAGCAGTATGCTTCACACCATCACCCAGCCCTCTCACATTCCAGGAGAGAAAGGTAAACTCAGTTGTCATCGACATAGCCCTATTAACAAAAATGCAGTTGGAGCCCAGGCCCCAGGGGAGAGAAAGAAACACGTATGAGTAATTGATATGAGTGACAAGTGCAGTAGGAAGACCGGGGTCCCACCCATCAGCCACCCATCAGCTTAGAAAACGTGCCACTTGGTGTTAGTGCAAGAGGCCAGTAGCCTGTTTCAGCAGAGGAGGGTTGTACAATAATTGGAAAGAATGGACATGTGTATTATTGTACGAGGTGTTCACTGGTATCTTCAGGATATCTGTTCTGTGTTAACAATAAAAAAGAGCAAAAAAAAAACATAACTGGGGAAAAAAATACAAAGGTTCATTGCCTGAGGTGTTCTGTGGGGAATCAGAACAGGGGTATCCACGCAGGACAAGTGCAGTAACAATAGGGGTCTCCTTCGTGACAAGGTAAGTGCTACGATGGGGCTTGCAGGTTCCATAGCAAGAAGGAGACTGACATGGAGAGGTGAAAACTTTCTTTGTAGATGTTCAAACAAAAAGGAAAAAGGGTTAAAGTAGTCGGTAGATTCCTCTCGAGGTTCTGGCAGCCTGAGTGCGAGCAATTAACGGTGGTACGGAACATCACAACTCAGTTCTCAGGCGGCCGCCGATTTTATGCAGTGTATTTTCCACCCGATCAAGCCACTCTGAGGCCACAGTAGGATTGTCAAAGAAGTGGGTCTCTCCGTTAGCCACTCTCAACCGAGCAGGATAAAGCATTGCATAGATGACATCAAAGTGTCGCATGTGCCTTTTTACCTCCATGAACTTTGCTCTTTTGCGTTGTAGATCAGCGGAAAAGTCAGGGTAGAAGGATATTCTGACATTATCCATCTTCATAGCATCACCCTTGGTATGGGCTTGGTATAAGGCAACATCACGGTCCTTTAAAGTTTTTAAGAATTTGAAAAGGAAGGGCCTCGCTAGTTCTCCCGGGCATGGGGACCTGCCAGGTACTTGGTGCGCACGCCCCACTGCAAACATGAGGGAGAAGGCTTCCCTCCCAAAGACTTTCACCAGCCAACGCTCAATAAATGCGACAGGGTTTTTTCCTTCCACCTTCTCAGGCATGCCCACTGCCCTTGCGTTGTTCCTTCTGAGCCTGTTTTCCATGTCCTCCAGGCGGGCAGCGTGGCTGGAGGACATAGATTGCACCTGTCGCAGTTCATGTTGTAGAGGCGCTACCTCATCCTCCACTATACTCATTCGACCCTCCAGCTCTGATGTGCAATTCCTAAGCTTTTGCATGTCCTGACGAACTAATGTCAGTTTAAGTTTTACTCCTTTAATTTTCGGAAATCAGGGTTGTCAGAGTGATATTGCAGGTCGTGACTGCAGCAAAAATTTGTCTCCGGGTGGGCTCCGGGTCCTGAAAGTCAGTGCCAGAGGGGTCAGAGTGTGACACAGGAATGGAGGGGGTACTCACTACGTCCCACAGGGCGGTATCCACTGGTTCCTCATGCCAGTCCAGCCCGCTGTTCTCACTCGGGGAAGCTGAGTGTGGGATTCTCAGACAGTGGGGGCGATTTAGCTGGGGTGTCCCGGGAGAGATGCTTTATTGAACAGTTTCTGTGTGGCTTCCTTTGCCGAGCGGGTGCACGGCCGCCATCTTGAGACGCATGGTCAGGTCCCGGGTAAAGATCTTTGCCTTTTCGAGACATGCCTGTACTCTAGTGGCACCGCTGGAATGGCACTGTGGACTTGTGGAAGGTATCGCGGGTCAGTGGGGGCCGTTACAGCCCAAAAGAGAGGATGTATCAGGATAATTTCCAGTTGTCTCGGCAGAGCTATCGTTCACCGCGTCATACTCCAGGTGCTGCAAGCCACGCCCCCCACAATTTTGATTTCTTGACTTACAAATCTCCATAGCCGGCAACAGAATAACTACTTGTACCTTCAGAAAGCCGACCGCAGCAAACACGCTTCTGCAGACTTCCAGCCATCACCCAGATCATCTGGTTAAGGGAATCCGTGGGTCAGTGCCTGCGGCTTCGCAGGAACTGCTCCAGGGATATTGATTTTCAGAGGGAAGCAGGAGAGGTGTTCGGTAGATTCAGAGACAGGGTTACTCGCATAAAGTCCTCAAAAAGGCGCGGAGAAAGGCCTGGACAAAAGACAGGATGGACCTCCTTTTCAAAAAGCAGGAAACCCAAGACACCATGTAAAGAACCCCCTCTAAGGTTAATCACTACCTATGGGGCACAATGGGAACAAGTGAAAAATGTACTCCAAAAACATTGGGGAATTCTCACAAAATATCCTGCTTTAATTGACATTGTAGACCCCCGTCGCCAGAAGGATACCTTAGTTCATTCTAAATATACACTAGGGGAAGGACCACAAGCTGGCTGATCTACTTTCTCTCAAAGGAATGTATGCATGCGGGCACTGTCAAATGTGTAGATTTGTTGAGAAAACTGCAAGTTTCACCGATGCGAATCAGAGTGTGGTTTTTCAGATTAAGAATTTCATCAACTGTTCGAACTCTAGAGTGATTTACATGCTGGAGTGTCCATGTAAAAAGTACTATATAGGAAAAACCAAGAGACAATTCGCATTGGTGAACACTTAATAAGTATCAAAAATTCAAACATGGAGGAGAACAAGAAGAAAAGAGAAGACGTGTCCCCACTAGCATTACATTTTGCAGATTTCCATGGAGGCAGCAGGGATGGTATTCGTATTAAGGGGGTTTATACCCTGAATTTGCCGTCACGTATAGGTGATTTTGATACCATCCTGCTGCAAAAAGGAAAAAATGTGGATATTCAGGCTTAAAATGCTTGCACCACTGGGCCTGAATACAGAATGCAGTTTCCAGCCCTTTCTTGAATGCTAATTAGGGCCATAATTTACTATCTGTAAGAGACATAAATTCCGGTTTGGTGGACAAATTTGTCATCTCTGATCGTAGATAGGGAATACCCATAGAGCAGTCATTAGACAGGTATATTATGTCACCTTATCGCCTCTACAGTACTTCCAACTGTCTCCTTACCCTGGTACTCTGGCTCTGGTTTTCCCTCTGTGTCCTGATCCCCTTAGCACTGTCAAAGCTACTTGCTTGCTATGATATGTCCTATGTGAGCCCTTCTGTCTAGCAGCAGAATGAATATGTGGTGTGTAATTGGGAGGTAGACATCTAGGGAATTGTGCTGTGTGAAAAAGTTTATAAATAGACTGCTGCTTCTGATTATTATTATACAGGATATTATAGTGCCAACAGTTTACGCAGCGCTTTACAATATAAAAGGGAGACAATACAGTTATAATACAATAAAATACAAGAGGATTAAGAGGGCCCTGCTCAGAAGAGCTTACAATCTAATCTGATCCCTCCCATCCTTGATAAAACCCATATGATTGGGGGAAACACATTGGCAAAGACACCACGGCAGTGATGTGATACATGCCGCGGATGACGCACCACGTCACGTCAGCGCAAGCGCACCACACACTGAAGATAGTGGAGGCTGAGATATCATGATGGCGTGCCAACGATACATCGCTACAGCGGTATCAGCAGAAGTACCCTGTGGAACTCCCTGGACATCCGTGTAGCAATCGACCACCCTGCATTACAGGATCTCTGTAATACCTGGGACACCTGCCAGCTATTAGAGACTCTTGTCCACAACGGTCGGGTGAGCGGACCAGTGGTCCTGTGATTGTCTATATCATTGCACAATACTTCTGTCCTGACCTGCAGATGAGCTTTACCCACTATCCTAGTTAAATAAACTTTACACTGGGTTACCCTTGCTTGTATGGCTTGGCCTGAAGCTGAAAACCTGAATGAATTACTGACTACTTGTGGCTATATGCTACCCTCTATACAGTGTTTATCACCAGTGGAATAACAGTCAACTAAGTTAACCCATTGGCATTGCTCTTTATAGGGTCTACTTTTCAAGTGTGTGAATTCCCAATAAATTACCTTTTTATCCCCTAGCTGGGGGCTTGATGGTTAATAGTGATGGGATATGCACGTTTAGTGATGATGCTAGTCACCAGGACTTACCTGCCTATCTAACCGCCTATTCACTTGGGTGTGTATGGTGTGTGTGTGCCTGATGTATACGTGATGCAGCTGCTTTCATATAGACAATATTGTCTTATTTTAATATTAGTCTAGGTGTTGGTGGTGGGTACCTAGTTTTTGTGTTCTTGTTTTCTTTTAATTTTGCATTAATAAAGTTCCCTTGATAAGCAGCTTGACTTTCTTTCTCGGGGGGGTCGTCTTTTCCCCCTCTATTTTTGGTGCATATCCAATGGCACTTTGCTACCCGCAAGCAGAAATTCATCTCTGTGTATCGCTTTAGGCCAGTCACTTTACGGGGTATATTTAAATTTTTTTTCGTCTTTATAGATACAGAGAATAATGAAGCTTTTACTAAGTTTACTTAACCACTTCACGCCTGGCCTATAGCAAAATGTCGCCGGGCAGTGGCTTTCCCATCCTGACTGGACATTGGTGCATCTTGACAGGACGTCATACAATCGCGGGGCCTTGCATCAGTGCGATCTGACACCGACCGTGTCCACGGGATACAGTCCATGGCTGATCAGAGTGCCAGCTCGCTGCTGGTACCCTGTGACCATTGTGACGAATCACAGCAGGGTCACATGACAGTTGTACACAATGGATGGCTTCCTTTCAAGCCATCCAAAGTGTACAAATGTGTTGCTAGCTGTGATTGGTCAATTTGATCACATGGTACAGACAGGGCCAATCGCAGCCCATCTGTACCATGTGATTAGCTTTGACCAGTCACAGCTAATCACAACAAAACTGACTCAATCAGTTTCATTCAGTAAAATGCTTGCTTATAGCACTGTAATAAATTGCTATAAGCAAACCTAATGTGTAATAAATACAAAATAATCCTGATCTCTTTCCCAGAGCGGTATAATGTCACTATGGTAACCTTATATTGTTCTGGTCACAGTGTGTTTAAAAAACAAACAAAAAAAACCCAAAACATTTATAACATATTTTTTTTTGTGATGGTGATTAGAGACACTGACTAATTTCAGTGTCTCTGATCACTGCCATATCAGTTACCTTATTTATCGGCGTATAACACGCACCCCAAGTTTAGGAGGGAATTTTAAGGAAAAAAACTTTTAGGAGTAAAGTTTAAGGAAGAAAAACTTACATTAAAAATGCCCATCAATGCAGCGTTATCGGTGTCCATCTGCAGCCTTGTCAGTGTCAGTGCAGCCTTGCTCCAGTGTCTATTGCAGCCTTGTCAGTGCAGCTTTGCCTCAGTGTCCATTGCAGCCTTGTCGGTGCAGCTTTGCCCCAGTGCAGCTTGGCCCCAGTGCAGCCTTGTGTGATCGCCGCAATCCCTGCCGACATACACAGCCGTGTGTAATTTCAAATATGGCGCCGAGACTGCAGGGACTCGGCGGAGCCGAGATGCACATACCCGAGAGTCCTCGGCTTTTCTCGGCGCCGCTTACAGTCACGCTCAGTCCCGCCATTGGACCTGTGTGATGTCCATCATAGGGTGGGACTGTAAGCGGGGCCGAGAAAAGCCGAGGACTCTCGGGTATGTGTATCTCGGCTCCGCCGAGTCCCTGCAGTCTCGGCGCCATATTTGAATTTACACACGGCTGTGTATGTCGGCGGCAATCGCCGCGATCGCTCCGATCACACAAAATTGGCGGGGATCGGCCTATAACACGCACCCACGATTTTCCCCTGATTTTCAGGGGAAAAAAGTGTGTGTTATATGCCGATAAATACGGTATATGATGATGCTGTACTGCACTGGTGACCGATGTAAAAAAAAATATAAAAATTAATTGTGAAACTATTTATTTTTATTAATTTTCCAAAAAATGACAATTTCACAAAAAACTGCAATGCCTCTTACTAAATACTTTGGACTGTCTATTTTCCAAAAATGGGTAATTTAAAAACCCAGTTGTGATTAAATACCACCAAAAGAAAGCTCCAGTTGTGTGAACAAAATTATAAAAATTTTAGTTTGGGTACAGTGTTGCATGACCGCGCAATTGTCATTCAAAGTGCAGCAGTGCTGAAAGATGAAAATTGGCCTGGGCAGGAAGGGGGGGTAAAAGTGCCCAGTATTGAAGTTGTTAAAAAGCACAAGGGACATTATGTATCTTCAGATGTCTTCCTTATGCTGCTGTGTGTCCTTGTTTATCAGAAATCTTCATCTCTAATCTTCTTCTAGTGCAGTGCGAGTTAATGGTACTAAGGGAGCATAAAGAATACCAAGCTATGGCTGCTTTTTCCACCCAATTCCTCCATTCATAGAAGCCAATACTACAGCTTCTATGAATGAAATGTGATCTATAAATGGAGGGGATGTACGTTGTAGTCATCTGCCAGTCCTCCATTTATACATCCTGTTTCATTCATATCCCAGGATGCTTCAGGCTCCATTCATGCAGTTGGAGGTGGGCGGATCCAGCGGCGTGTCATCGTGGGACCCGGGCTCCGACCGCAGCGCAGTGGATCACAGCAGGAAAACTCTGGATCTGTTGGGCAGGGGAGTATGTGAACTGAGCACCTCTTTTTATATTTTAATAAGGTACCTTCAGGAATTGTAATGGAATATTTTTATAAATTTCTAGACTTTGGATGTTTTACATACTGTCTTCCATAGTATGCTGACCAAAATTCTATGGTCTAGTGGTGTATTGTCCACGTGGAAGGGGTTACAGCATCCCGTATAGCTGATTGTTGAGAGTTGCATTCATTGTGAATCCAGAATATACCATGTGCTGTTTGGTAAGTACATTCCTTGGAATGTTTATTCTATTTTTAGTTCTGTGTTCTGTAATTAAAGATTACTTAGTTCTGCAAACTCAAGAGACCCTGAAGACTTTTTTTTTTTTCTTGGGACAGGACGTACTGCTGCATGTTTGATACAGTGGGGAAAATAATTGATGCCCTGCAGAGTTTGTAAGTTTGCCCAATTGCAAAGAAATTAAGTGTCTTTTCAGGGGTAGGCAACCTTTTTAAGAATAGTGTGCCGACAAGAGTGTGCCTGCAAAGAATTGGAGTTCAGCATGGGAGTGTATGGGTGTCAACAAAGCAGAGGACAGGAGCTCGTAGGGTGGAGAACAGAGGTCAGTGGGGTGGTCAGTAAGGAAGAAGACGGGATCAGCAGTTTACACAGGTCAGCAGAGCAGTATACAAGGGTTAGCAGTACAAATGATGGGGTCAGCAGGGCAATGTACAAGGTTAATCAGGGTGGAAGACACGGGTCATGAACGGGGGTCATCAGGGTGGAAGACACACAGGGGTCAGCAAGGCAGGGGACGGTGTGACTGCTGGCAGGGCACTCATCAGAGCTGTTCCTCCCCACACTGCACACAGCTGAGGTTGGATTCTTTTACAGACACAACCCCAATCTTCAGTGTGTTTCTGGTTGTTGCAGTTGTGTTGCCTTTCCGATCTGAGGATTTCACTGGTCAGAGTTGTAACAGCCAAAAACACAGTGTGATGATTGGGGTTGTGTCTGTAAAAGAATCCGACTTCAGCTGTGTGCAGTGTGGGGAGGAGAAGGTCTCCTGCACGTCCTTTGGAGCTTACCGACCTGGCCACTACATCTAGCCATCCTCAACACAGCTTCCTTGTCAGCTGCAGGCAAGCCGAGTGAGGTGGGCGTGACCGGAGGCAGTAGGGGATTGAAGCGAAAGAGCCAGCTTTGCTCCCTTCTGTGTAGCCGGCTGGCTTTGCTGATGTGTTAGAGGTGTCCCAGGCCGTCCTAAATGCATCTGTATGCCACGCATGCCGGGGGTTACCGACCCCTGGTCTATTTTTTTTTTTTTTTTTTTTCTTTTATCATATGTATTTTAAATGCTAGAGACAGAGTATCAACCAAAAATTAAGAAAAAAACACATGATACAAATGTTATAAATTGAGTTCAGTGAGTAACATAAGTATTTGATCCCTTACCAACCAACAATAATTTTGGCTCCTAACAACAACTTATTACGTGCATAAAATGCACCTGTCTACAGAATCTCTCTCTTCTATTCAAATTTCGCCATCATGGGCAAGACCAAAGAGCTGTCAAAGGACATCAGGGACAAGATTGTAGACTTGCACAAGGCTGGAATGAGCTACAAGACCATCAGCAAGAAGCTTGGTGAGGATGAGACAACTGTTGGAGTGATTATTTGCAAATGGAAGAAATACAAAATAACCATCAATCACCCTCAGTCTGGAGCTCCATGCAAGATTTAGCCTCATGGGGTAAGGATGATCATCAGAAAAGTGAGGGATCAGCCCAGCACTACACGGGAGGAGCTTGTGAATGATCTCAAGGCAGTTGGGGCCGCGGTCACCAAACAAACCATTGGTAACCCAACATGCCACCATGGATTGAAATCCTGCAGTGCCCGTAAGGTCTCCTTCCTCAAAAAGGCCCGTCTGAAGTTTGCCAATGTACATGTGAAGGATTGGGAGAAGGTGCTGTGGTCAGATAAGCCCAAATTGAGCTATCTGGCATTAACTTGACTCGCTGTGTTTGGAGGTGGAAAAATGCTGATTATGACCCTTAGAACACTATCCCTACAGTCAAGCACGGAGGTGGAAACCTGATGCTTTGGGGCTGTTTCTCTGCTAAAGGTACAGGCTGACTTTGTTACATTGAGGAGCCAATGGATGGGCCGTGTACTGTAAAATCTTGGATGAGAACCTTCTCTCAGCCAGAACACTGAAGATGGGTAGTGGATGGGTCTTCCAGCATAATGACCCAAAATATACCACAAAGGAGTGACTCAGTAAGAAGCACATTAAGGTCATGGAGTGAGCTAGCCAGTCTCCAGACCTTAATCCTATAGAAAATTTATGGAGGAAGCTGAAACTTTGAGTTGCCAAGAAACCTTAAAGGAGTTGTAAACCCTCAGGGTCTTTTACCTTTAATACATTTTATGTGTTAAGGTGAAAAACCTTCTGTGCTGCAGCTGCTCCCCTTTTTCTTACCTGGACCCAGCACATAAACTTGTTTCACCCCACAATGCTGACGTCTCATTAGATGGCACTGCCATGTATCACATTGCAGCACAACATATTTCATTGCAGAGACTTGAATAGAGTATAATGTTTTTATATTCCCCAAAGTTTGTGACAAAAAAAAGCGCATTGCACTGCTTCCTCACTGATAGTTTGCTCAGCGAAACAGACACCAACACGTGCTAGAATGGAGCATTTTAGTGTGTGGATGGGTGAAAAAAATACATAAGCTGCTTGCATTAAAAATGTATTTAAATAAGTGCCTGATTTTTGACTACCATCCTCCTGCATTCCCTGTAGTACAGATTGAAGGAGAGAGAAAAAATGCCTATAGGAGCAGAGATTAGAGTGTTGAAGCATTGACTTCTTCAGTAGGGGTCCCTTAGTAGACCCCTACTGAAGAAGTCAGTGCTCTGAGGATACGCATCTAGGGGATGGAGCCTGTGTATTGACGTTACATTGCAGCCATCCTGAGACCTAATGTGTTTTCAGCTTGCACGGCTTACAGTGCCGTCTCAGCTTACGCATATATATATTAAACGGAGAGCACTAGATTCCGCCTTCCTTCTTTTGCATATCTATCATATTTGGCCAGGCGGCCCACTCTAGGAAGAGTCCTGGTGGTTCCTAACTGCCATTTACGAATGATGGAGACTACTGTGCTCATTGAGACCTTCAATGCTGCAGACATTTTTCTGTACCCTTCCTCAGATCTGTGCTTCGATACAATCCTGTCTCGGAGGTCTACAGACAATTCCTTGGATTTAATGGCTTGGTTTGTGCTCTTAAATGCACTGCTAAGTGTGGGACCTTATATAGACAGATGTGTGCCTTTCCAAATCATGTCCAATCAACTGAATTTACCACAGGTGGACTCCAATCAAGTTGTAGAAACATCTTAAGGATAATCAGTGGAACCAGGATGCACCTGAGATCAATTTTGAGTGTCATGGCAAAGGCTGTGACTACCTACAGTGGGGATGGAAAGTATTCAGACCCTTTGCTGTGACGCTCATATATTTAACTCAGGTGCTGTCCATTTCTTCTGATCATCTTTGAAATGGTTCTACACCTTCATTTGAGTCCAGCTGCATTTGATTATATGATTGGACTTGATTAGGAAAGCCACACACCTGTCTATATAAGACCTTACAGCTCATAGTGCATGTCAGAGGAAATGAGAATCATGAGGTCAAAGGAACTGCCTGAAGAGCTCAGACAGAATTGTGGCAAGGCACAGATCTGGCCAAGGTTACAAAAAAATTTCTGCTGCACTTAAGGTTCCTAAGAGCACAGTTGCTTCCATAATCCTTAAATGGAAGACATTTGGGATGACCAGAACCCTTCCTAGAGCTTTCTGTCCGGCCAAACTGAGCTATTGGGGGAGAAGAGCCTTGGTGAGCGAGGTAGAGAAGAACCCAAAGATCACTGTGGCTAAGCTCCAGAGATGCAGTCAGGAGATGGGAGAAAGTTGTATAAAGTCAACCATCACTGAAGCCCTCCACAAGTCGGGGCTTTATGGCAGAGTGGCCCGAAGGAAGCCTCTCCTCAGTGCAAGACACACGGAAGCCCGCATGGAGTTTGCTAAAAAAAAAAAAAAAACACCTGAAGGACTCCAAGATGGTGAGAAATAATATTCTTTGGTCTGATGAGACCAAGATAGAACTTTTTGGCCTTAATTCTAAGCGGTACGTGTGGAGAAACCCAGGCACTGCTCATCACCTGTCCAATACAGTCCCAACAGTGAAGCATGGTGGTGGCAGCATCATGCTGTGGGGGTGTTTTTCAGCTGCAGGGACAGGACGACTTGTTGCAATCGTGGGAAAGATGAATGCGGCCAAGTACAGGGATATCCTGGACGAAAACCTTTTCCAGAGTGCTCAGGACCTCAGACTGGGCCGAAGGTTTACCTTCCAACAAGACAATGACCCTAAGCACACAGCTAAAATAACGAAGGAGTGGCTTCACAACAACTTCGTGACTGTTGAATGGCCCAGCCAGAGCCCTGACTTAAACCCAATTGAGCATCTCTGGAGAGACCTAAAAATGTCTGTCCACCAACGTTTACGAACCAACCTGACAGAACTGGAGAGGATCTGCAAGGAGGAATGGCAGAGGATCCCCAAATCCAGGTGTGGAAAAACTTGTTGCATCTTTCCCAAAAAAAGACTCATGGCTGTATTAGATCAAAAGGGTGATTCTACTAAATACTGAGCAAAGGGTCTGAATACTTAGGACCATGTGATATTTCAGTTGTTCTTTTTTAATAAATCTGCAAAAATGTCAACAATTCTGTGTTTTTCTGTCAATATGGGGTGCTGTGTGTACATTGAGGGGAAAAAAAAATTAACATAAATGATTTTAGGAAACGGCTGCAATAGAACAGAGTGAAAAATTTAAGGGGGTCTGAATACTTTTCGTCCCCACTGTATGTGATTTTTTTTTTTTTTTTTTTTTTTTTTTGTTTTTTTGTTTGTTTTAATAAGTTTGCAAATGTTCTAAGCAAACATGTTTCACATTGTCATTATGGGGTATTGTTTGTAGAATTTTGATGAAAATAATTAATTGAATCTATTTTGGAAGAAGGCTGTAACAAAACAAAATGTAAAAAAAGTGAAGCGCTCTGAATACTTTCCGGATGCCCTGTATATATCCAAAATCGGGGAAAAGGAGATGAGACTTGTTATGAAGAGTGCTCCTGTTCTTACCTCAGCAATTGAACCTGTTGGTTATTTCAGGTTATGACAAATGTATAACAAGTGCACTTATTGCCATCAATGGTAACGTAAGAGAAATGCTTGAACAATGAAGTTGAAAGAATGTTCTACTTCTACTGAAGAGGACCATTACAGTAAAAGCGTGAATGTTTTCCAAGAAGTCCTTTTTTATGTGGACTCGGTTTACTGTAACCCAACCATTAAATAATACCTGGTCTGAAGGTAATACACATACAGTACTTCAGCATGCAGAGATGGTTAGGGCCCAAAGAACCTGGAAGGGGGATCTTATATGTTGGGTAGTTTTTGAATTGCGATTTGGGGCTTTTGCACAGATAAAGCCTAGAGAAAGGACATCTGTTGGTTCCCATGGAAGAGACACTAGTAAAGTCCTGGAAAATTAAACGCGTTGTAGTAACCTTTTCATGACAATCTGTAGAGGTTGTAGTTGAGGCTAATACACTGAAAATTTAATGAAGTCCAGCTGGCACTGTATGGATGGTCTGACAATAGCACAATCAGACCAGTATCAAATGCCCTTTACAGGCAGGGACCACTGGCCCCTTTTTGTAGTGTAGCAAAAAATCCTAGTGCCCAGCTGTCCTCCTCCTGTGGCTACTGATTCCAGCACCACCTCTTCAGGCACTGTCAGCCCACCTGGCCGCACCTGCCTCTTTCACTAGCCCTCCTGCCTAAGACTCCACAGTGTTCCCAGACTGATTCTGTATCCATGCCAGATTGCTTGCACCCAGTCCTCTCAGGCATGCCTCTCAGTCCTCTGACTGTAACACTCACCAGCCCACCTGGCTGTCTTCCTCCCTGGAGATTTGCCCGACAGTGTTCTTCTGCTGTCCTTCTCCTGCTCCCCTGCCTCTGGTCAGGACACCTCTGTGTCATGAAGAGGGTCCGTTCCGCACCCAAGCCCGAGGTCACCATCCCCCAGACTAGGGGGCACCTACAAGGGCCAACGACAGACTAACATTCCATGGGCCTGCCCCCTGCCAATCCATATGTTGGGGATTGGTCAGGGCCCTCAGAATACTCCAGGCAGCTTCTCTCCTCCACTCCCATTCTTCCAGAATCTACTGTAAGTTTCTAGAAGTAGGGGGAGGTCTCTGAGATGCTGCCTGTGAGTCTTCCAGTCCTCCCCTGAGTCACTCAAATCCTGACCCAGAAAAAACACACAGGTTCAGCAGCCAGCCAAGCCTGACAATTTACCTATGCTAACCAAAAATACTAGCACTCTAGCAACAAAGCTAGGGGGTGCTACACAGCTATGCATCTAGAAAAGGAATCGCTGTCCCATGATTGCCACTAGAGAAGGCTTTCCACCTGCTGTCCCCCCCCCCCCCCCCCCGCCCCCTCCGTAAACCACCAGTGATAACTCCCATCGTACTTTTTTTTTCTTTTTGTTTATTTCTGAAAATATACGTTTTTTGAAGGGGAAAAGGGACTTTCAACCACAAAAAAAAATTACGTAAAGATTACAGAACTTTTATTGCCTTGACATTTTAAAAGTCACCCATTAGGTTACAATAACACAATTGTGTACATGCAATGGTAAAAACACAATGAACCACCACTGAGTGAATGTCTTCAGTTTTTGAATACATAAACTCCAACGCGTTTCAACTTGCAAATTGTGTACGTCTTCTTCTTTGTTCTGAAATTAAGATAAATTAATACCAGTGGTTATAAATCAATCAATGGAAAATCACAACATGTAACAAAGCAAAGAAAAAATGAAAGCCTATCCAAACCTAAAAATAACTAAATTATTACAGCTTATCAGCCCTTAGATGTGGGGGCCAAAAAGTTTTTTCTTTTCAGGGTCCCCCCCTCCTGTAATCATGTGGATAAAAAGAAAAAAAAAAGTTGCGCTCTAAATTCCAAAACATGATAAATGTTTAGTAAATGAAATTTTATAATAGGTCACACAAATAGATGATAATAATAAACTCTGTAGGTGTTCAGTGACAGTATAGGTGAGTACCAAACAAAAAAATGTCAATCAAGTTTCAATAGACGACCGATGATGAATGGTGCTTAGGTAAACTTGTGGTCAAATCCAGAAATCCAATGTGACTTTACTTGACAAACCCACCACCATAAGAAGTGTGCGCTTACCAGCTGCACAGACAGATAATGCCTGTGACTAACACCCAGCCAGGGCCTTTTCATCAATTGGATAGATCGTCACATCTATGAGAGGTGCTCTGGTTGGAGTTTAAGGCAGCACGAATCCTCCGCTGGAAGCTTGTTGCAAATCCTCCGCTGGAAACCTGAAGCCAGCCACTTACGATTCAGAGCGAGGCTTGGTTTTCTGTATATTAAGCGTTGTCAGTATGCCACCTGTGCCCTATGACAACGTCAAACCTGTGACAAAACGCGTCGGGAGGAGCGTCATACTGACTTCACCGCGCACTACGTCCCGTTTTTTGTAGCACAGGCGTGTGTATTGCAGCCGGCCACACATTTTATCTGTTTTAGCTTCATTTACGCACTTTTGGCGTTTGTATTGTACTATCTTTAATAAAAGTACCCAGCGGGTTTTACCTATGGCCATCTCAATATTTTTTCTTTGAGCCACAATTGCACCAACATCCGTGGTATTGCAACAAGTTTCCCTCGGAGGATTTGCAACAAGCTTCCAGCGGAGGATTCGTGCTGCCTTAAACTCCGACCAGAGGGCCTCTCTTAGATGTGACGATCTATCCAATTGATAAAAAGGTCCTGGCTGGGTGTTAGTCACAGGCATTATCTGTCTGTGCAGCTGGTAAGCGCACACTTCTTATGGTGGTGGGTTTGCCAAGTAAAGTCACATTGATTTCTGGATTTGACCACAAGTTTACCTAAGCACCATTCATCATCGGTCGTCTATTGAAACATTGACATTTTTTTGTTTGGTACTCATCTACACTGTCACTGAACACCTACAGAGTTTATTATTATCTATTTGTGTGACCTATTATAAATTTCATTCACTGAACATTTATCACGTTTTGGAATTTAGAGCGCAACTATTTTTGTTTTTTATTTGTATTTGTGTCTATCTCACTTGGTGTTGCAGCTATTTTTAGTTTAGTTTTTGTCCATCGCAGTTTTTCTTTTTTGGTTTTATGTAGATAAGTTTCTGTCCCAGGGTGGCTACATTCAGTTCCATTGCATCTTTTGTAGAGCGTCATATTTGCCACCCAAACTTTTCTGCCTTTGTTCATCTTTATTACATGGAAGTGATGGGACTAATTGTTTACACAAGGAAGCTAACATTGTTCTTGTTTTCAGGACAGCCCACAGGAGGTGACAAAGTAGCTGCCTTTCTGGCAAGATGGACAGGTATTTTCCGTACTTGCTGAAAATGTTCTTAGCCCAAAAAATGAACATTCATGGTGCCACCACATTTAAGAACTAGAAAGAGGAAAAATATTCAATTGTTGTTCTTGGTTTTAGTTCTCCTTTTTTTATTTAAATGGTAACTTCCTCAAACAAATTGTCCAAATGGTATAATTTTGCAATGCATATGACTGCGTCATTGTGTTCATGTGGTTGGTCTCGTCTTTCCTAAACTGAAACAGTTGTGTTTTCAGACAGTACATCCTTTCAGTGAATGTGGAGGTGGATTTTGAGAAAGCATGGTTTAAAGTCTTAATTTTCTTAGAATAAAGAAAGCTGGCAGCAGACCTTTTTATATAAAGCATGTTTGTGGACATGTACAACGGTACAAGTTTTCTAAACTATAAATGCCATTACTGTAATTCTTATTTGGCCAGTTGTTGCTTGGCCTCGGTTAGATCCTGCCTCAGGATCAGATTTACCAAACAAAAGCTGGCCACATATGGTTTGAAATTCAGCCAGCTTAGCAGGGACTGGACAAATTTTGTTCCATTTATGGGCAGGCTGGTTAAACAGAAGTTGATCTATGAAAAGATTTTTGTACAACCATCCTGTCAGATTTTTCCCAATCGATCAGTGCCGCTGGCAGCACTGGTCAATGTATTTTGATATTTGGGGAGTCTCCCCGCTGTCCGAATATAACTCGTCATGAAGGAACAACCCCCCACCCCACCCCAATCAACATCGGGTGTATGGATGAGGGAACTGGGTCCTTATATATATATATATATATATATATATATTTTTTTTTTTTTTTTCAACCTGCTGGTAACAAAAAATGACTAATGTATGAGCTGTCTTTGAGACATTAGATCAGCCTTTCTCAGCCAGGGTTCCTCCAAAGGTTGCTTGGGGTTCCTTGATCAGTTGGCAATCTCTACCTCTTTTACTTTTATTGATCTTCTCAGTGAATTTTAAGGGGGCATTCTTATTTCCCACTGACCACCAATGTAATTGGGTCCTTCTCCACTAAGCTAAAGCCTCGTTTACATGGGTGGCAAGGGAGCAGTAAAAAAACAGGCAGATATTCCATCCCCCAAAACCATTCACCCAGAAGGGGTCGTAAACTTGCCAAGGCAAATTTAACTCGGCATATGCACTTTGATAAGTGTCACCATCAATCAAACTTGCGCATTAAAGTACATATATCCCCTCTGCAACCGCAAGATGAATGGTTGCAGTGCAGTTACATGCAAAATCCCCTTTGGCAAAATAACTAAAACTGACACACAAAGTAATTTTAGGAGTTTGCAATATCACCTTCTGAACACCTGGAAGCCATTGCTTTACCACACTCTGAAAAGCAATATAACAAAGGGACTGAAGAGGTTGTCCCTAGTGTAAACGAGGCTTAAGGGTGGCCATTCTCCACCGTCCGCCAGTGTAATGGAGCGCTACACTGACCACCAATATAAGAGGGCACTTTTCCACGCACATACAATATGAAGGAACTATACAATTTTCACAGTTTTCAGTTCTTTTCTGGTTGTTATTTTTATTGGTTTCATTTCATTCTTACTAGAAATAATTTTGTCATATGATGCAACCTTTGGTTTCAAATATGCAAATTACGCCATAATTCTCCTATTTATTCTTCTATCTGCAACTTCATGCTAATGTTCCATGAGCTGTAGGTACAATATTAGCAAGATTATACGAATGAAGAGGGGTGGTGGTGCTTCCTAGTTTGGGTAAAGGTGCCAGGTGTGAGAAAAAAGGAAAATTATTTTTTATATTAATGCTCAGTGAACTTTGAATACGTGACTAATAAACAGGCTGTTATTCACTTAGCGAAATGATCCTGCCAAAAACATGACTCATCTTTAATCAGTGAGTGTTTCCTACTGGTAAATATACCTTAATGTGCAAGTCTCTACGTGTATGCTAGATTACTAGCTCCAAGTTACCCATCCTATATATTAATACTGATATAGACCTTAATAGAGCACATACCCTCAATTATAAATCATAAAAGAATATATATACAGTGAAAACGTGCAATAAAGAATATATATAAACAAATATTTTTGCATAAAGACTTAGTGATAGTCCATAATTATATGTAGAACCCCCCTCGGGGTTAACATCCCAAATTAGTGAGTGCGAATATTCCAACAGGTCTTGCTGCGTGTAGCTAATAGTTCATCAGGTAAATTGAATTTCCATTCATAATAGTTGACATAAACACGGTGACTGTGAGTGTTCAAAAAATTCGGTGACTGTAAGTGTTCAAAAAATTTTTTTCCACTTGTGACTTCGTGCTCCCCCTCAAGTGTCCCCACTCACCAGATCCCCTCGCCCCCACAGGGGCAATGCGCTTATCTTTAGGTCCGCCACAGTTGCTCCACCGAGCTCATCCAAAGGTCTGGGGTAATTCACCTTCCTGTAGATGTTATCTCTATGGTTGGCTCCTCATAGAGGAAAAAAGATATAGACTCCCATAGTGTAGTAAAAACGCTGGGTTTTATTTAAGACACAACAACTTGATCCAAATGATAACAGCTATTTAAAATTAAGTGTAAAAATATGTATTTTAAAATCCTGGATAGCCTAAATATAGCTCACAGGCTGCACACAATGCCACAAGTGTTAATGGGCAACTGGTACAGAGTGTGTCGGCTAACACAGCAAAGGACGCTGAATCAGTGATTGCGGAATCGGCAACAGCGCGCTGCGTTCCACCTGCGTTCCAGCTGCCTCTACCAGGAAGTGACGTAGCGTGCGTGGCGCCGTCGTATGCTACGTCACTTCCTGGTAGAGGCAGCTGGAACGCAGGTGGAATGCAGTGCGCAATCACTCATTCAGCGTCCTTTGCTGTGTAGGGTGTCTATATATTTTCTTTCTTTTTTTTTTTTTTTTTAGGTTATGTGTTTCTCATTTATGTGGAAGGGTGAAGAGGATAACCAAGATCATGGAGGCTTTGTACTGAGGGAGAATCTCGCTCTTGGTGTTTATTTTCATGCCCAAGCATTTGCGAAAGGATTCAAATACTGTTTGGATGACGGGGCTATCATTTTGGGGGGAGGTAGTAAAAATCAGTATATCATCCGCGAAAAGAGCAACCTGCTTGTCTGCTTTCCCGAATGAGATTCCCTGAATGGAGAATGTGGTGCTAAGATATATTGACAGAGGTTCAATGGCCAAATTAAAGAGTAAAGGGGAGAGGGGGCATCCCTGTCTCGTGCCCTTATGTAGCCGTATGGGGTTGGATTGTATGCCTGCAGCTATTACCATGACTGAGGGGGCAGTGTAGAGGCTATTAATAAAGTGGTAGAATGGGCCAGAAATTTCTAATTTTTGCATCACCAGGGATAGCCATTGAAAACTTACGTTATCAAAAGCCTTTTCGGCATCTAGGGTGATGATTGCTACATCTTCCAATGGGTGTTGTTTTGCGTATTCTAGTGCGGCTAGAACTTTTCTCAGATTGGAGGAGGCTGACCTGCCTTTGGTAAATCCTGATTGTGTGTGGTGGATGAGAGAAGGCATGATATTTGCTAAGCGAAAGGCCACTATCTTGGAAAGGATTTTGGAGTCTATATTAAGTAGGGAAATGGGGCGATAAGATCCTGGATCCTTTGGGTGGGTCCTTTCCTTTTTTGGTAATAAGTTTAATGTTGGCTTGTTGTCCTGTTGGGAGATAAGGTCCTCCGTCCTAGATTGAGTTGTAAACCGCTAGTAAGGATGGGGTAATTTTCTCTCTTAAATATTTGTAAAATGCGGGCGTATACCCATTCAGGCCTGGGGCTTTGCCGTTAGGCCGCTAATGGTATCCATAATTTCCTCCTTCGGTGATTGGGGTGTTTAACATTTTCAATTGGTCTTGGGTGAACTGAGGAAGGGGGGTAGAGTCCAGCCTGGTAGTCGCTACAGTATGGTCTATCGACTCCTGGGCATATAGGTTGATGTAGAATTTTTCTAGTGTTTTTTTGTTAATGTCTTTGGGAGATGTGGAGATAGTGCCGTCTGGATTATGTAAGGCAGTGATATGTGTGGGATGGTATGTGCCTTTAGTGAGTCTGGCCAACAATTTCCCTTATTCCCATAATTATGAAACTGTAATTGAACATAAGACAATTTCATAAGTTCTAAATTGTTGGCCCAGGTATCGAAAAGATCCTTAGCTTCCAGCCAGGATTTACGGTTTTCTGCGTTATTCTGTACATTAAGCCGCTCTTGGGCCGTTCGATGTCTGTTGCTGGCTTCTAGATATTGTTTTTGTGAGTCTTTTCTATAAGCCGATGCAAAGGAAATGATCTTTCCTCACAAAAAGGATTTGCCTGCCTCCCAGAACATATTAGGGTTATCTAGGTGATATCTATTGTTGTGGGCATAGTCTAACCATGCTTCGGTTAGCATTTGTTTGACGCTATCATTTTGGTTCAAATGCTTCGGGAATCTCCATGGTCTAAAATCAGGGCAGGTCCTTAGATTGTCTAGGGTGACTGAAATAGGTGAATGATCTGAGGTTAACCTAAGGTTAACCTTAAGGAAAAACTTTTCGTGACTTCACTTTTTTCCTTATGCAATTTCACCACCGGATGAACCGTTAGCCCGCAGGGCTGAAGTATGTATGTAGAAGGTCAGGCACTGCTCTGTAGATGAAGAGGGCGTGCAGGAGGTGGAACTCCAGCATTCCTGTGCAGGGTTTTGACTCAATAGGAGTATCTTGTTTTGGAATTGCATATAACTTCTCCAGTGGGAGAAAAGAACATGTTAGAGACTCTAAAACTAAATAACCGTAACTGATAACTGAACAAACTTCAAAAAAAGTAGCATATATGACCATATGTCCATCTGAAAGAACCTACTGTCATGAGGCCTGTTAGTGTAGCCCATCTTGTAGGCCGTAGGATTTTGGGGGGGGGGGGGGGGTTTCCCAAGACATAGTTACCTGTACCCCATTGAGCATGTCCCTGATTGTGTTCAACGGTACTCAGATTGGTCGAGTGGGGAGGTGGGTTTTAGACGTTTAGGGGGGGTCTTTCCTCGGGCTCCTTTGTTCCCTTGGCCCATGTTTTACTTTATCCGCGTAGGTATCGGATGTGGCTTGTCTGGGAGGGAGTGCTCGTAGAAATGCGTTTGCTTTTTCCAGAGACTGGAAGGTGAGTTGTTCCCCGTCCGGGGGTTGTAAGCGTAGGATAGAAGGGTACGCCAACGTGAAGTGGATGCTCCTTTTGTAAAGCTCTGCAAAAATCTGTTGGATTTCTTTGCGTTTTGTGGGATACCTCCGCCGAATAATCCGCAAAAAGTAGAAGTTTGTGACCCTCTAGCAGCATGGACCATGCTTTTCTGAAGCTCTGCAGTATGTCCGTGCGGTCGGCGTAGTTAAGATTCTTTATGACAGGTCTCGAATGCTTATGATCATTTGCCGGGGCTCTGATCCGGTGAGCTCTTTCCACTGTGCAGCGGCGCTTTATGCCAAGGGCCTCTGGGAGTATGGAGGTACACCGGTCTAGTAGGTAACCCTGTTTGTAATATTCAGGGAGGCCAATTATCCTCAGATTGTTCCTCCTGGAACGATTCTCGAGATCTTCCATTCGTTCGTGCAGATGTTGCTGGTCTTGTATGAATTTTTCCATTGTTGTGCTCATGTTATATTGATCATCCTCCACTGAGGATATGCGCTGTTCAGCTTTGGTCAGTCTCTGAGAGTGTTCTCCCAGCTCCTTCCGCAGCTGCAGTATACCCTCAAACACTGCTCTGTCTACTGCAGCTGTGATGGTGGGTGAAAGCAGTGCAGCTATCGCCTGAGCTATTTTGTCATGGGAGCTGTGTGATAACTGGCTCCTCATCAGGCTGGTTTCCATTGTCTTGTGTGGTGTCTCCCTCTCACTGGGGCAGCAGTGTATGTGAGACTGCTGGGCGCTCTGTGTAGGGGAAGATGCTCGTGCTGCGGCGGCCATCTTAGATGACACAGGTGCTCCTCAGGGAGACATGTCCCTCGATCTGGATCCTGAACGCGATCGCGGCTGGGTAATGTACCGCTCCA
Organism: Aquarana catesbeiana; assembly: GCF_042186555.1. NCBI lineage: Eukaryota > Metazoa > Chordata > Amphibia > Anura > Ranidae > Aquarana > Aquarana catesbeiana. Next base: position 329,309,168 of record NC_133329.1, on the reverse strand, counting down.
TCCGTGGCAGCGTGGGGAAGGTATGTGAGTAGTTTTCTGGCCAATCTAGAGCAGCGCTGGGATTTTATAAGCCGATTCTCCTGTGGTCCCTCACATACAGCGCCGGAACCCGAAGGCTATATATTTTCTTACAGCAAAGTTTGTGGGTTTTATTTAATCTCCAGGCCTAAAATAATTTTTTTTAAATGTGTGCAAAAAACAGCTCTGGCTGTGAAAGGGATTAAGGATAAGTTCACCTTTGGGAACATGTTCCACCTGTAAACTTTGTTGGTTAAAAAAAAAACAAAAAAACAGGCTCCTAACTTTTTTAGCTGGCTCCTAGATTGAAAGCAAATTCATCAAGCCCTGACTTGGGCCCCTTTCACTTTGACTTGAAAGTCGTACGATTTTGCGGATATTTCTGGGAATGCCTGTGTAAAGTTGAGGTCTGTGGACCTCAACTCGCATCGAAGTAGGACCAAAGTAGTACAGGGACTACTTTGAAGTTGGTGCGACTTGAAGTCGCACAAATATAAATGGTTATCATTGGGAATCACGGGGTACGACTTGTGATGCAACTCTGATGTCCAAAGTCGCAGGAAAAGTCACTGAAGTGTTAAAGGGGACTTAACTACTTGCTGCCTGCGCTATAGCCGAAAGACTGCTGCAGTGCGGGCCTTAATTGCCGGGAGGGCTTCCACGGATGTTCTCCCGAGCAAGCGCTGTCTGCACGCTCTGTGATCACCGAGTCTGAGACTTGGTTGATCACAGATCCGAGTGATCAGCTGTCAGCCAATCACAGCTGATCACGTGATGTAAACAGAAGCCTGGTAATCTTCTTTTTTTTTTTTTTTTTTCCCTCGTGCTGTCAGCGGGAGAGGAAAAAAAAGCAGATCACTGGCTTCTGTCAGTGGGACACAGACACAGAAAGCCGCGGCTGCATTTTCTGTGCCCACCAGTGTCAGCTGCCAGTGCCACCCATCAGTGCCCTTCAGTGCCACCTCTAAGTGCCGCCTTGTCAGTGTCCATCAGTGGAGTCCCATCAGTGAAGGAGAAAAATTACCTGTTTTCAAAATTTTATAACAAACTATGAAACAGTTTGGGTTTTTTTTTCTAAATTTTTGGTCCTTTTTTGTTTTGTTTGGCAAAAAATAAAAAACCCAACAGCAGTTAAATACCACCAAAAGAAAGCTCTATCTGTGTGAAAAAAAATGCAAAAAATTTAACTTGGGTAAACTGTAGCATGACCGCACGCAATTGTCATTCAAAGAGTGACAGCGCTGAAAGCTGAACATTTGGTCTGGGCAGGAGGGTGGTTAAGCAGCCCATAAACTGTTGTTTGACAAGGAAAGAAACTGACAGAAAAATTCCCAGCTCAACTTGGCAGCCAGCCTGCAACAAACCAAATTATTCTAAGGGCCCTTTCACACTGGGGTGGTTTGCAGGCGCTATTGCGCTAATAATAGCGCCTGCAAACCGACCCGAAACAGCCGCTGCTGTCTCTCCAGTATGAAAGCCCCGAGGGCTTTCACACTGGAGCGTTGCGCTAGCAGGACTGGAAAAAAAGTCCTGCTAGCAGCATCTTCGGACCAGTGTGTAATACCGCTCCTTCACTGCTCCTGCTCATGGCAGTCAATGGGACAGTGTGGCTATACCGCCAGCAAAGCTCCTCTGCAGAGGCGCTTTGCGGTGGTTCTTAACCCTTTCTCGGCCGTTAGTGGGGGGGTGGTGGGTAAAACCACCCCGCTGGCGGCCGAATACCGATGGTAAAGCGCCGCTTACAATAGCGGCGTTTTACCGCCGACCCCGCCCTAGTGTGAAAGGGCCCTAACTGTTTACATTAAAAACAGGGGTTTTTTTTTTATACATTTTACAAATGCATGCGTAAGTTGCAGAGGCCATGCCACGGCACCTCTAGTATTTTCTGTAGTCCTAATTCTATATAAATTTTGAGAGCCTTCATAGTAGGAGCACACGTATATAATAATGGATAGATTGCTCATAAGGAGACACGGGTGGAAGGAAAGAAAATTGTTTAATTCCCCCATCAACAGTCATTGTTGATGGGGGGGGGGGGGGGGTATCCCTCCCACAGCACTATTATGTTCTGCCGGCAGAACACAGTGATCACGGCTGACTACTATAACATGAAAAAAATCTGACAGGCTGGTCGTACTTAAGCCAATTGATGGATTGACTTCAGTACAGCCAGGTTGCCAATAGATAAATCAAATCTTGGCTGGTCCCTGCTGAACCGGCCGAGATTTGCCCCATCTATGGCTGGCTTTAGTTTTTTTTTATCTTTTGGTATTGAGAAGCTGGAGGAAATAAAGGTATTTTCTGGGTTTAGTTCTGTTTTAATATGTAAATTTTAGATAATAATAGAATAATTGTAGTCTGTGCCCACTCCATCATGAACATGTAGGGCAGGCTGAGGACTATAAACCTAAATGACTAAGACTATTTCTGACATTTGGTGTTTACAAGTTAAAATCTGTATTTTTTACTAGAAAATTACTTAGAACCCCCAAACATTATATGTATTTTTTTTAGCAGAGAATCTACAGAGTTGATTGTTGCAATATTTTATGTCACACGGTATTTGTGCAGCTGTCTTTTAAACGCAACTTTTTGGGGAAAAAGACCCTTTCATGAATTTTAAAAAAACGACACAGTAAAGTTAGCCCAATTTTTTTGTATAATGTGAAAGATGTTACGCCGAGTAAATAGATACCAAACATGTCACGCTTTAAAATTGCACACACTCGTGGAATGGCGACAAATTACGGTACCTAAAAATCTCCAAAGGCGACATTTAAAAAAAAAAAAACCGTTACCAGGTTAGAGTTAGAGGAGGTCTAGTGCTAGAATGATTGCTCTCGCTCTGATTGCGGCGATACCTCACGTGTGATTTGAACACCGTTTACATATGCGGACGCAACTTCCGTATACGTTTTCTTTGCTGCGTGGGGACGCTTTAAAAAAAAAAAAAAAAAAAAAATTTTAATTTCTTTTATTTTTATTTTTTTACATTTTTTTTTGATCACTTTTTTATTGCTGTCACAAGGAATGTAAACATCCCTTGTGACAGTAATAGGTGGTGACAGGTACTCTTTATGAAGGGATCGGGGGTCTAAACGACCCCAAATACCTCCTTTGCACTTCAGAGAAAAGACTACGGCTTCGTGCCAGTCTCTCTTGCTAGCCACCGGCAGGGATGAGCTTCGAGTTTGAGTCGAACACATGTTCGACTCAAACATCGGCTGTTTGCAAGTTCACCGAACAGCGAACAATTTGGGGTGTTCACGGCAAATTCGAATGCCGCGGAACACCCTTTAAAAGTCTATGGGAGAAATCAAAAGTGCTAATTTTAAAGGCTTATATTCATGGTATTGTTTTAAAAACGTCCGTTTTTTCGGGAGCAGTGATTTTAATAATGCTTAAAGTGAAACAATAAAAGTGTAATATCCCTTTTAAATTTCATAGCTGGGGGGGGGTGTCTATAGTATGCCTGTAAAGGGGCGCATGTTTCCCGTGTTTAGAACAGTCTGTCAGCAAAATTACATTTCAAAGGAAAAAAAGTCATTTAAAACTACTCACGGCTATTAATGAATTGCCGGTCCGACAATACACCTAAAAGTTCATTGATAAAAACGCCATTGGGAATTCCCCACAGGGGAACCCCGAACCAAAGTTAAAAAAAAAAAAATGACATGGGGTCCCCCTCAAAATCTATACCAGACCCTTTAGGTCTGGTATGGATTTTAAGGGGAACCCCGCGCCAAAAAAAAAAAAAAAAAAAAAAAAACGGTGTGGGGTCCCCCCAGAAATCCATACCAGACCCTTATCCGAGCACGCAACCTGGCAGGCTGCAGGAAAAGAGGGGGGGACGAGAGAGCGCCCCCCCCTCCTGAACCGTACCGGGCCACATGCCCTCAACATTAGATGGTGCTTTGGGGTAGCCCCCCAAAACACCTTGTCCCCATGTTGATGAGGACAAGGGCCTCATCCCCACAACCCTGGCCGGTGGTTGTGGGGGTCTGCGGGCGGGGGGCTTATCGGAATCTGGAAGCCCCCTTTAACAAGGGGACCCCCAGATCCCGGCCCTCCCGTCTGTGTGAAATGGTAAGGGGGTACTTGTACCCCTACCATTTCACTAAAAAAAGTGTCAAAAATGTTAAAAATGACAAGAGACCGTTTTTGACAATTCCTTTATTTAAATGCTTCTTCTTTCTTCTATCTTCTATCTTCTATCTTCCTTCGGTTTCTTCCTCCATTATCTTCTTCTGGTTCTTCCTCTGGTGTTCTCGTCCGGCATCTTCCTCTGCAGCGTTGGCGTCTTCTTCCCTTCTTCTCCGGGCCGCTCCGCATCCATGATGGCATGGAGGGAGGCTCCCGCTGTGTGACGCTTCTCTCTTCATCTTCTCCATCTTTTTTCTCTTCATCTTCTTTTTGGGCCGCTCCGCATCCACAGCCTCCGCAGCCACAGGGAAGTCCCGTCAAGTCACCGTGCGTTATTTAAGAAGCGTCAGAAGAGAAGCGTCGCACAGCGGGAGCCTCCCTCCATGCCATCATGGATGCTGAGCGGCCCGAGAAGAAGATGAAGAGAAGAAGATGAAGAAGCGTCATACAGCGGGAGCCTCCCTCCATGCCATCATGGATGCGGAGCGGCCCGAGGAGAAGGGAAGAAGACGCCGCGGAGGAAGATGCGGGACGAGAACACCGGAGGAAGAACCAGAAGATGGAGGAAGAAACCGAAGGAAGATAGAAGAAAGAAGAAGCATTTAAATAAAGAAATTGTCAAAAACTGTCTCTTGTCATTTTTAACATTTTTGACAGTTTTTTTGTGAAATGGTAGGGGTACTTTTGTACCCCCTTACCATTTTACACAGGGGGGAGGGCCGGGATCTGTGGGTCCCCTTGTTAAAGGGGGCTTCCAGGTTCCGATAAGCCCCCCACCCGCAGACCCCCCACAACCACTCGGACAAAGTGTTTTGGGGGGCTACCCCTAAGCACCCTCCCAATGTTGAGGGCTTGTAGCCTGGTACGGTTCAGGAGGGGGGGGGGCCCGCTCTCTCATCCCCCCCCCTCTTTACCTGCGGCCTGCCAGGTTGCGTGCTCGGATAAGGGTCTGGTATGGATTTTTAGGGGGACCCCACGCCATTTTTCTTTTTTTTTTTTTTTTAAATTTTGGTGCGGGGTTCCCCTTAAAATCCATACCAGACCTGAAGGGCCTGGTATGGAATTTAAGGGGACCCCTCACGTAATATATATTTTTTTTTTTTGGTTCGGGGTTTCCCTGTGGGGAATTCCCATGCCGTTTTTATGAACTTTTATGGGTATTGTCGGACCGGCAATTCATTAATAGCCGCGAGTAGTTTTAAATGACTTTTTTTTCCTTTTGAAATGTCATTTTGCTGTCAGACTGTTCTAAACACGGGAAACATGCGCCCCTTTACAGGCATACTATAGACACCCCCCAGGTATGAAATTTAAAGGGATATTACACTTTTATTGTTTCACTTTAAGCATTATTAAAATCCCTGCTCCCGAAAAAAACTGACGTTCTTAAAACTTTTTTTTGCATTGATCCATGTCCCCTGGGGCAGGACCCGGGTCCCCAAACACTTTTTATGATAATAACTTGCATATAAGCCTTTAAAATTTAGCACTTTTGATTATTCATGTTTGTGTCCCATAGACTTTATCGGTGTTCGTGTATTCAAACAAATTTTTTGCCTGATTGCAAGTTCTGGTGCGAACCGAACAGGGGGGGTGTTCGGCTCATCCCTAGCTGCCGGATGTGGCGTATCTATGATTGGGACTCCCGGTGGAGTCCCGATTATACCGGGAAGCTGCGGGCATCATCCCGGTATAACCCCCGAAAGCCGAGGCCGCGTATCTGCGTACGCTCGGCAGCAAGGGGATATATATATAATTTTTTTTTTTCTCTAGAATTAAAGGAGTATTAATTTAATACTAGTCACCGGTGGTGTCTGGTGACTCTTTACAGGTTCTCTTTTAATAAGAAAACCCCAGCTGACCTTCTTATATGGAGGAAAGTAATATGATTAGGAGTGACCATAATGATGAAGTGCCATGCTGTTATCAGTTGTCAAGTATTGTGGTTGTAGGTTTGACAGGTAGTAGGGAGTATTTATGGTTAATCTACCCATGAAGTGCTTTAGGCCTTGATGTCTGGCTTAATGCCTGGAGTCTTCTTTTCTTGGCAGCAACGCTTCCAGTAAACAGGACAAGCGGCCACATTCCATCGCTGATCGTCTCATCTTGTGTACATGCAGCTGTCAGGAGGGGAGATTTCCTGACTGCTAAAAGTGAAATGCACTGCCTGTGTTTTATGGCATTAATCCAGTTTAACGAGGCAAGTAAAGATCTTTAAAGTAGCTGGTTTCTAGGGAAAATGCAGCGGCCTGTTACTGTTTTACTGGCAATAGTTTAGTGAGTGATTTATCCCTTTTTATAATTTAACTCTTTAAACGTTGGCATTGTTGATGGTGTCATGATATTCAAAGAAGGTGAAACCGAAAACATCATATAATATTGTCACAATAAATAACCCTCTTTTGATTGGCAAGTTCATTTATCATCCCTGGTTCACACTGTGAATGTGGTGGGCATTCCTGTGCAATTCACATGTGCAGTGCGATTTGAGCCCATTCATTTTGAATGGCTACAAATTGCACTGCATCGTACCAAAAGTTGTGCATGCGCTATTTTGGAAACCCGCTGCAACCAGATCGCATGGTACTTTTTGTATTTGCAACTTGCATTTGGTTTGGACTGTTGTTAACTTAGTGTTACTAAACCCAGAACCTGCATTCACTATATCTGATCTCCCACAGTACACAGAACATGGAAATGCAATTATTTTAGTAAATGTAAACTGCTAAATACCTTTTCTCATCAAGCAGTATATAGCAGTCTTAAGATTCAGTGTCTGGTTACAGCTTGTAGGAGGAGTTTTTATTCTACTCTGACTGTCCTATGAGGCTGCAGAACCCTGACCCTCTGGAGAGTGCTGATTGGCCCTGTGCTGATCAGATGCACCCTCCCAAGGGGGAAAAAAAAACAAAACTTTTTTTTTAGCAATACACACCAAACTGAGCATGTGCAGAGTGCCCACAAGACTCTGTACCACCAGGAGATGAATTGGAGACTGTGGAAGAAGGGGAGATCCGAGAAGACAGGATCAAACAGCCTTTTAATACAATGCAGTGAGTATAACAAGCATGCTTTACTGCATATACAGACTGATTTTACTGGTGTGGGTTTAGTAACACTTTAACATTGACACCCGCTGTAGATTGCATCGCAGTGTGTTGTGAATGTGGTGCAGGGAAAGATGCATGGAACACAGGGTTTCCCACATCGAACCTAGCTTAAGGCCCAGTTCACACTGGTGCGATGCGAGAACCCTGCAAATCCACTGCAGGTTCCTGCATCGCACCGACTCGCATGGCAGTTCACACTGCCATGTGCAAACTGCTGGGGACTGTCAATACATTGTTAACGACACCCCCAGTTCAGCTCACGTATCCCACTGCAAACTGACAGTTCGGACATGAATCGGATCGCATATGTGTGAACACACGTGCGATCCGATTCTGGTCCGAACAGAAAAAAGGGTCCTGTGCGTGTTTGGACCGAATGCGGTGCGATATCAGCCATACTATCTGGCTGAAATCGCACCGTACAGACATCGCATGTAATGTTAACAGCAGAGCTCTGCGAATTACAAGCGATGTCTGGTATCGCACAAGTGTGAACCGGGCCTTAATGTTCCCAGTCTGGGAAAGTCCAGCTGCTCAATTATAATCCCTACATAGAAGCTAGGGTCTTTGAATTAAATCTGAAGTGTTCAAAATGAGCCTATGACCATGAGTAAGAGCCCCAGGTTTGATCTTCATCGCCACCTGCTGGTAAGATGTGCAACTTCTGGTCAGGTACAACTATATTGGCACTCTGAACACATTAGCCCTTGTGTGAAAGTACAAGCCCTTGTGAATTGGACTTTCACTGGACAGCAGATATGATGCAGAGTAGTGGGAATAATGTTTTGGGCCTGTGACAGGAAGTGAAACCATGTTATTATACGCAGTGCGTTTGGGATGCAAACTTGGCATTCTATAATATGCAGGCTGTTGAGGGACACAAACTAGTCATTCTGTATTATACAATGGGGTTGATTTACTAAAAAATGGAGAGTGCAAAATCTGGTGCAGCTGTGCATAGAAACCAATGGCTTTCAGGTTTCTTTGTCAAAGTTTATATGAACAAGCTGAAGAAAGAACCTGATTGGTTGCCATGCACAGCTGCACCAGATTTTGCACTCTCTAGTTTTAGTAAATCTCCCCCGTTGGGTTTAGGACACAATAGCCATTCTATACTATGCTTTGTGTTCGGGATACAAACGAAATATTCTCTGCTTTGCATTGTGTACAGAATGCAAACTAGAGATTATATACTATTTTATTGTATTTGGGATACAAACGAGCCATTCAGTACTATGCAGTGCAGTGTTTTTAGGACACACTAGATATTCTGTATAGTGTACCCGAGATGCAAACTAAAGACCCCTTTCATACGGGTGATCCGCCCATGTGTAAGTTCATCTTATAGATTTTTTTGTAAAGGTGAACTTACCCTTTAAATGAATGTGAATTTGTTGGCCATTATCGCCACTTTTTTTGAAGTGGTGCTTTTTGGGTGCATATTTGGTAAACTGCACCAAAAACACACCTCCCCTTTGAAATGCATTAAAAATGCAGCAAGAGCGCATCAAAAATGCATCCGTGTTGTGTTGCTGATGCTTTTTGAGTCGCATGACCTATAAATAACACACCATAAGTAAGCGTTTTCGGCAGCCATTATCGTAACTTTTTTTTTTTTTCGGCACAACGCTGAAAACCCTATTTTCTGCGGCCGAAATTCCGGTGCCTCACTAGCCATTATAACAGGTAGACAGCTAATATGCTAAGAAATGGCATCTTGGGTATTTTTATCATTATTGTTTGAATGGGAACTTGTGTAATATAAAGTGCAGGTTTTGGGGGGGGGAAACCAAAAACCATGAAAATATATATATACTGTAGATATATAGATATATAGATCTATAGATATATATATCTATATAGATATATCTATCTATCTCTCTCTCTCTCTCTCTCTCTCTCTCTCTCTCTCTCTCTCTCTCTCTCTCTATCTATATATATATCTATATCTATATCT